>NC_087212.1:14717196-14732196 GCF_015104395.2 Macrobrachium nipponense
CTTATTGTTCTTTGTTGTAGGTTAACTGTGGTATTCTCCTCTGCCGGTTAATCTCATCGTTCCTCAGCCTATGATAACCGCGTCTTTCTTCGCTCCAGAAATTTTTAATCGCCCAATCGTTCCTTTCACAAGCCTAGGGATTAACCACCGTACCCCCCACCCCCCCCCCTTTTTTCTCTGGCTCCACGGTTTAAATCCCTTCGTCCCACGTCCTCCCCTAAGCCCTATTGAATAAACCGCTGGGGGTCCCCCCCCCACGCCCTCTACTCCAAGGTTAAATCTTCGCTCCGTCCCCCTCAAGCCCCATAATTGGAATAAAACCACGTTCCCCCCTTTCCTTCTGACCTCCAGGGTTTTTTTAATCCTCGTCCCCCCCCCCCCGTCCCCTCCCATGCCCGTAATGAATAAAACCCGTGCGTCCCTTTCCTCCCTTGCTCCAGGTTTTTTAAATTCTCGTTCGTCGTCCTCAGCCTATGATAACCACGATTTTCTCTGCTCCAGGTAATCTCGTCGTCCTCAGCCTATGATACACCGACGTCTTTCTCTGCTCAAGCTTAAGTTTTTTTTAATCTCTCTCATTCATCGTCCTCAGCCTATGATAAACCCACGTCTTTCTCTGCTCCAGGTTAATCACGTCGTCCTCAGCCTATGATAACCGCGTCTTTCTCTGCTCCAAGTTAATCTCATCGTCCTATCAGCCATTTAAACCACGTCTTTCTCTCCTCCAGGTTAATCTCATCGTCCTCAGCCTAGGGTAACCATGTCTTTCTCCACTCCAGGTTAATCTCATCGTCCTCAGCCGATGATAACAGTGTCTTTCTTCGCTCCAGGTTAATGTCGTCGTCCTCAAGCCTATTTATAACCACGTCTTTCTCTGCTCCAAGTTAATCTCATCGTCCTCACCCTATGATAACAGTGTCTTTCTCCACTCCAGGTTAATGTCGTCGTCCTCGGCTATGATAACCGCGTCTTTCTTCGCTCCAGGTCAATCTCATCGTCCTTAGCCTATGATAACCACGTCTCTCTCCACTCCAGGTTAATCTCATCGTCCTTAGCCTAGGATAACCACGTCTCTCTCCGCTCCAGCTTAATCTCATCGTCCGAAACCCCAGGTGAGGCGGGAAATGCAGATTTTCCTGCCTTTGTTTTTACGACGTAAATCTAAACTTTTCCCCTTCGGTATTAATATGTCAGAGGAAGCAACGAATGTACACGAAAAAGTTTTCGTAATAAACACAGTGATTACTGGCGCTGCGGATGGCAAAGTTCCACAGTTACAGGGACATTCGTCCATGTCGACTATTACGTTACAAAAATTGAATTCTGCAAGTACCTCGGGTTTGGTTTTTATTCAGTGATTTCAGAACTGCTTTTTTCTCTTTTTTTTGTTTTTTTTTATTTTCATGTTTCCGTGTCTCTTTTACTCAAATATGTAGGATATTGCTGTCATATGTTTTCTACCGGCGTAGCAATAAATATTTTAACTGAGACTTTCTCTTTCAACGATTTTTAAAACAAAATAAGCTCTTAAAGGACTGGGTTTGGTAGTTGCTTTGCACCTGACACTATTGAATCAGGAAGCTTGTCATTCATTTCCGTTTTCCAGGTCTTGCTACCGAGGGAGAAATACTGGTGACGTTATTCAAACACATAAATGTTTGTGTGTGTGTGTGTGTGTGTGTGTATATATATATATATATATATATAATATATATATATACATATATATATATATATACATATATTATATATTATATATATATATATATATATATATATATATATATATATATAGATATATATATATTATATATATATATATATATTATATAATATATGTATATATATATATATATATATATATATTATATATATATATATATATATATATATATATATATATATATACACACACACACACACACAAACATTTATGTGTTTGAATAACGTCACCAGTATTTCTCCTCGGTAGCAAGACCTGGAAAACGGAAATGAATGACAGAAGCTTCCTGATTCAATAGTGTCAGGTGCAAAGCAACTACCAAAACCCAGTCCTTTAAGAGCTTATTTTGTTTAAAAATCGTTGAAAGAGAAAGTCTCAGTTAAAATATTTATTGCTACGCCGGTAGAAAACATATGACAGCAATATCCTACATATTTGAGTAAAAGAGACACGGAAACATGAAATAAAAAAAGAGAAAAGCAGTTCTGAAATTCAACTGAATAAAAAACCGAGGTACTTCAGAATTCAATTTGTAACGTAATAGTCGACAGGACGAATGTCCCTGTAACTGTGGAACTTTGCCCATCCGCAGCGCCAGTAATCCACTGTGTTATTACGAAAAAACTTTTTCGTTGTACATTCGTTGCTTCCTCTGACCATATAATACCGAAGGGGAAAAGTTTAGATTACGTCGTAAAAAGGAACAGGAAAATCTGCATTTTTCCCGCACCTCACCTGGGGTTTCGGACGATGAGATTAAGCTGGAGCGGAGAGAGACGTGGTTATCCTAGGCTAAGGACGATGAGATTAACCTGGGAAGGAGAGAGACACAGTTATCCTAGGCTGAGGAAGACGAGATTAATCTGGAGCAGAGAAAGACGCGGTTATCATAGGCTGAGGACGACGACATTAACCTGGAGTGGAGAAAGACACTGTTATCATAGGGTGAGGACGATGAGATTAACTTGGAGCAGAGAAAGACGCGGTTATCATAGGCTGAGGACGACGAGATTAACTTGGAGCAGAGAAAGACGTGGTTAAATAGCTGAGGACGACGACATTAACCTGGAGCGGAGAAAGACACTGTTATCATAGGCTGAGGACGATGAGATTAACCTGGAGCAGAGAAAGACGCTGTTATCATAGGCTAAGGACGATGAGATTAACCTGGAGGAGAGAAAGGACGTGGTTATAATAGGCTGAGGACGATGAGATTAACTGGAGCAGAGAAAGACGCGGTTATCATAGGCTGAGGACGACGTGATTAACCTGGAGCAGAGAAAGACGTGGTTATCATAGGCTGAGGACGATGAGATTAACTTGGAGCAGAGAAAGACGCGGTTATCATAGGCTGAGGACGACGAGATTAACCTGGAGCAGAGAAAATCGTGGTTTTATCATAGGCTGAGGACGACGAGATTAACCTGGAGCAGAGAAAGACGCGGTTATCATAGGTGAGGACGACGAGATTAAACCTGGAGCAGAGAAAGAGTGGTTATCATAGGCTGAGGACGATGAGATTAACCTGGAGCAGAGAAAGACGTGGTTATCCTAGGCTAAGGACGATGAGATTAACCTGGAGCGGAGAAAGACGCGGTTATCATAGGCTGAGGACGACGAGATTAACCTGGAGCAGAGAAAGACGCGGTTATCATAGGCTGAGGACGATGAGATTAACTTGGAGCAGAGAAAAGACGCGGTTATCATAGGCTGAGGACGACGAGATTAACTGAGCAGAGAAAATCGTGGTTATCATAGGCTGAGGACGACGAGATAACCTGGAGCAGAGAAAGACGCGGTTATCATAGGCTGAGGACGACGAGATTAACTGGAGCAGAGAAAGACGTGGTTATCATAGGCTGAGGCTGAAAATTTTTGGACGACGAGATTAAACCTGGAGCAGAGAAAGACGCGTATCATAGGCTGAGGACGACGAGATTAAACTGGAGCAGAGAAAGACGTGGTATCTAGGCTGAGGTCGATGAGATTGACAATGGAGCAAAGAAAGACGCGGTAGCATTAGCTGAGGACTACGAGATTAACCTGGAGCAGAGAAAGACGTGGTTATCCTAGGCTGAGGACGTGAGATTAACCTGGAAGCAAAGAAAGCGCGGTTATCAGGTGAGCGATCGATGGAGATGATTAATCTGGAGCGAAGAAAGACGCGGTTATCATAGGCTGTAGGACGATGAGATTATAACCGGCAGAGGAGAATACCACAGTTAACCATACAAACAAAGAACAATAAGAATAACCAGCAGTGGAAGTTTCTGTGATCAGCCATGTTCAAAGAAAGATTAGATTAACCCGCAAAGGAGAATATTTGGAGAATACTGTGATTAACAATCACCAAGAGATGGTTTCAGAACCAACAGTCCTTAAAAACCTACACAGCTGGACATGATGAGTTTGGTAATGCTTCGTTCTAAATCCGCCATTTTCGGAGAAAAACAGAAAGGGAAATGAAAAAAATCTACGGCGCGAAAAAATATCTGAAATTCTGCATTTTTTTTATATCGTTCAGAGCCGCGACAATTACCTTACACTTGAATATCAGATCAGTCATATATATGGGATGACAGTAATTCTTTTTTGTTTTTTTTGGCTTGTTTTTTTTGGCGTGACAAGGATATATATATATATTATATATATATATATATATATATATATATATATATATATATATATATATATTATATATATATGTGTGTGGTGTATGTGTGTGTGTAACAGGAAGAAAACATGAAAACAAATGTTGGGAGAGGGTGGATCGCTATGTGGAAGAGAGACAATAAAAAGGAATGAAAGAGGTTGCCCCAACAACTAGGACGAAGGCATACTGCAAAAACCTCAAGCAAGCCTGCAGTGCACCGCGTGAGGTGCACTGACCGCACTACCCATCCCCCTACGGTGGCAGTTCTTGAAGGATGAATAAATACAGATTCTACTATCATTGTCGCTTATGTAACATCCCACATAGGGTTAGGTTCGAATCCTACTCAGTGAAGGAAGATGTACTAATATATATATATATATATATATAGTATATATATATATATATATATATATATATATATATATGAATAAACTCGATTACGAAGTATATAAGACGTGATGCTATGTATAAATAAAGGTAATGCCAAGGAGGAAAATAAAAAACGAGAACTGCCTGAGATCTTTCAGTCTTAACGACCCTTTACTAAGGGCAAGATATTTCCAGCGACGAACGATTTTTTGAAGTTGCGATGTGAAATTCTCGTACTGCAGGATACTGTAACCAGGTTCCATATCAGCGTGCAAGTGAAATTATACTTGTCACAAGGGCAAAGTAGATTCAGACGACATCCAAATACAGGGGAGGGAAGAGAGCCATTTAGACCAGACTTACCCACATGAATCGCTGATATTTTGGAATTCAAAAGAGTCCGCTGTACAAACTTTTTCATCCATGGCATTAACAATGAGTGAAACCTATCCAGGTCTATGATGACTGTAAAAATATCCATAATTATAACAAATAAACAGATATCAATACAAATCCCAAAGAAAATTCGATATTACTGGTAGTAAAATTACTAGACAAAGAAGTGGAAAACGGAGCTATTTGTAAGATTGCCAGGCAACATAAGAGTCAAAACAAAGAGAAGATTAATCATGATTCTGTATTTTCTCTATGCTAACTGAAATTAAGTAGTGATAAAATCTGATCCTATGTGCCTAACAAAAGTTTCATATTCAATTTTCTCGCGCGCATCCTCTGAGGTTAATTTTATAAACTTTATTAATAGGTAGGAGATGCAACGAAAAAAACCCACTATGTAAACTAATTTCTAAATAAACTTTGGGTTTTTCAAGAAAATGGACATTTTCCCATGAATGTTTTACCTGAATTGTAATAGGCTAATGTTGCAAGTAAATATTCACATATATATCTGATACTTCTAAATGTCTATGAGGTTCAGAAAAATTAATTCATTTTGTTGTTATAGAAATTCTATTTGCTTATTTTGTTATTATTTTTAAAAAAATGATTGCAACTTCCTTAGCTAAAGTTGCATTGCGACACGCCGATAGACACTTGTACCTAACGTCTGCCTTGCCCATGAGAAGTTCGGGCTAAGCATTCCTTTCTCCAGTCAATCTGTTTTTGCAAGCAGAGACGACACACAGATGAAGCCTGTGTAAGCAGATTATTGAGGTTTAAAGGAACAAATGCTGATACGGCAATGATGACGTCGTCACTTGGCAGGAGATTGCTCTCAGCCAGCTAAGAGTTACGTTACTTGCTTAGGATAAACTTTATTATCTTTTAATACTCGACCCACACGAAAAGAATGTCTGAAAAAAAAACAGTACCAAAATTGAACAATATATTAGTTTCATGTTGGAAATCTGCATAATTGTAATTATGTTAAATTAAATATTCCTTATTCAAACTATATGAAAAAGGTTTCCATACAAATTCTATATATATTAACCCTGTATAAGATTCATATAGGATTATTTCATAGAGTAACATTTTCACTTCTAGACTTCCTGACTTTAAAATCTCTTTTATTATTTATTTATTTATTTATTTATTTATTATTATTATTATTTTTTTTTTTTTTTTTTTTTTTTTTTTTTTTGTTTTTTTTTTTTTTTTTTTTTTTTTTCATTGACTACGAATAATATAAATCACGGACAGACAATATGTCAGTAGGTTTTGGATATGTGTTTGAACTTTTAGCTTATTTGTCATTACTAAAACGTTAAGTTAGAGTTCAAATCTTTACGCATATATATTTGGATATTTAATTAATATGGTTACGTTTTGCTTATTGATTTTATCGTGATTCCTTTTGTTTTTTATTATAATTTGTAACCCTTCCGACTTCTTACGGAGTGTATTATATTGACTCCACTTGTATCCATATTTATTTTATTTTTTTTTTATATTTATTTATTTATATATATTTGATAAATTAATGGTTGGCTGAATATGGTGGAAAAGTGTTCTAGCGGCGTACCGTATAAGGCTACTTGCGGCATCAATTCTATAGATACAAAGATATAAATGATAAAGTATTTAAAACCGCGAGAACCGCTATAATCCAGTTCGGATCCAATATCACAAGTTGTAACTCGTAAGACATTGACACTTCCTATTTAATTATCCGTTATTCTACCAAACCGATTGACTCTGGGTGATAAAAATATATTATTTGGTTTTCTTAATGGAAAGGAATTCACACAACGTGTTAAGGAGATTATTATTGATTTACACCACCCGAGTCACAGATTATTATGTGTTGAATTCCATATTTACTGATTTAGCACTCATAAATATTCCTAACGCACTCAATTGCGGTGTTTGTTTTTTTTAGTGCTATTAATTCTATATAACGGGTGTCAAGGAACTATTAACACTAAGAAGGTGTGTATTCCCCCCCCAAAAAACCCTCTGTCAGACTCGTAATTCTGTTAATAAATTCTACGTATATTTCTTTTCCAAGGATCAAGATGATTTGGCACAGGATAGGCCCCTTTAAAACTGACAGGTGTCTTGTTAGTATACCCTTGTTGTTTTCATGGACACGTGTTACAATTAGGTATGTGGGCTTTTTAAAATCTGTAAGCATTGTAGGCCAGTAAAATAGTGATTTGGCGGTTTTCTGTGGACATAGTAGGGAACCTGGATGACGGAATGCAACCAGTTATGGGACGATTGGTATGAAAGAGATTATTACTACTACCTGGTCGTTAGTCATCTGCTGTGTTCTTCGGGTTTTCCTCGTCACGGACCTACATATAATATTAACATTTTGATTACTTATTCTGATACACATACTATACTTTTGCTTTCCTTTATGGGTTTCTGCCTCGAACGTGTTTATTGGTTTGCTTAGCCGCTGACCCTGTTTCCGTTCGAAGTGTTTATTGGTTTTGCTTAGCTGCTGACCTGTTTCCGTCGAAGTGTTTATTGTTTGGTGTTTATTGTTTTGCTTATCACTGTTGACACTTGCTTTGTTCAGTTGTGTAACAGTTCTGCGCTCCAACCCAGATATTCAATGGTCGCGATCTCTTGGGTTAAGGAATTTTCTTGTTTAGATACGGTTTTTAACAATAGGCACGGATGTTTCTATATCTTTTAGTCTAATTAATGGTTCTTTGCTGTATGGTGCGGGATTGCGGGATAATGCGTCAGCTATGATATTTGCTTTCCCATGTAGAATATCTTATCTTGGCTCCAAAGACCTGAATGATCATTTGTCACCGAGTTCCTTTTGGTTTACTGTGATTAAAGCCTTTGAAAAACTCGGTAAAGGAACTCATGTTCAGTAAGGACTTTATCAGGATAGCCATAGATTATGAACTTAAAATGTACTAGTGTTAAAGATACCTAGCCCTTCCTTGCCTATTACTACATATTTACTTTCAGAGGGCTTTAGTTACGTGAATAAAAAGCTATAGGGAAGAACTGTTTATCATATTACTGAAGTAGTATACCCCTCTTTCACCCCTTGGGGGGTTCTGAGGCGTCTGTTGCAATAAAAAAAAATTCCTTATTTAAATCAGGGATTTTTAAGTTAGGTAAGCTGCATTATTCCGCTTTTAAGATATCGAACGCCTGTTGATGCTTTTCAGACCATAATAAATCTACGCTCTTCTTCGTAAGATCTGTTAAAGGAGCTGTCATGATTGAAGAGTTACATATTTACATACGATTGTAATACCCACTACAGCGCAAAAGTGCTGTATCCCCACCCCCTTTTACGTTAATAAGTAACCGGAAAGTTATGAATAGCCGACACCTTACCATGGACTACTTTAAGACCTTGACAAGACACATAAAACCTAGATAAACATGTTCGGTTTTAAAAAACTCTCATTTAGATATGTTACTCTGAGATTATTTGTCTTTGTCTCTGTAGCACTAGCTCTACTTTATGTGAATGTACTTCTAAGGTATTAGAAAAGATTACAAGATCATCCATATAGGCATGTAGGTTATCCCCTAAAAGTCTCCAAACACTATATTGTAATTGGGGCGCAACGTAAGCCGGAGGCCATATGTTAAAAAATTGATAATGTCCCCTGAGTGTGCTGAAAACGGAGTATGAGGTACAATCACTTAGGTAATGGTATCTGGTAAAAGCTTTTAAGTAAGTCCAAGCTGGTGAAAAATTTATTCTAACCTAACAGAGATAAGATGTCGTCGGTACATGGCACTGGAAACTATCGGGAGTCGTTTCCTTGTTTAAGCGACAGAAATCCAACGCAGATACGCCAAGTCCGATCTTTTATGGCATGACTTTTGAGGGAAAATTATATGGGCTATTTGATTTCCTAATGGCTCCTATTACTAACATATTTCAACTTCGTCATTTATCTCTATTTTGAAATTGCAGTGAGAGTCTATACGAAGGTACGTATATAGCTTTATGTTTGTCCTTAGACCGTTATTTTGTGTTAAATTACATCCGTTTTTCCCAGAGATCACTCGCTAGTGGAGAAACTTCCTGGTATTCAGGTAAAAGATAAAAAAAAATTTCTGCTGAATCACCTCTGCTTGAATGACTTTACTGATATTACTTTAGATAGATTATCAGAGAGATTCATCCACGACTGGTTGGGCGGGATTAAAAGTTAGCAACAATAAAAGAAATGCGATATTTATATGTATAGGTTTTTGTGGATTACTATATTAACTTGTTTGCAGCGAGTCAACCGTGTCTAGGGCTTTGTTCGCGGAAATCGTTATATTTCAGAGTGTCGGGAAGGATTAAAATTTCATTTCCCAGCAAAGTCTTTTTACACGCACTAAGACATTCGAGGGTGCATGCTTCTCGAGATTTTGCGTGCAAAGTGCGACTGCGGTTGTGGGAGAATTCTGTTGGGTCATTTGAACAATGTTACGATTTATTGAGACAAATGTATAGTTCCTTTATATAAGTTATTATTTGATTAACTGTCTCATTTTTGTTCAAACGGATTTTAATATGTTTGAAGGTTTATAGGATTTCCCTTTGATAAACACGCCTTATTTTGCAGGATTGTAAGTTAATATTTGTATACCCCTAGATGAATCTTACAATTACACTAGATACAGATCAATGTTTTTTTATAACTATAGAGGTATCTGTAAACGCTCGCTTATCCGGACTTCTCATTAGGGAAGTTCGAACAACAGACGGTGAGTCCGTAAATACAGGATATTACGTGTACTAAAGGAATAAACAAGATATTCTAATTTTTACGGCGCCGTACAGTCGGGCTTTTATCCACCACTACTTATAATAACTTACGTATTAAAAAAAAAAACGAAAACCTGCTCTGATTACTTTATACGGTCGTGTGTTTCATAGGAAAAATCCTTTTAATTAATTCAAAAAGATATCGGTATGTATGAACCAACATCGCTTTTCCCCACTCTGCTAGAGTCGCTTATTGTATGGAATTTGCTATGCTTTGAACACTTCGGCAGTTTTTGACTGACCTTGACCGCTTGACTAGGTGACACAGTCACCGAGTTTGCTTGTTTGATTCTGAACGGGCTACTGTTTCTATTTTTTTTTTTGTAATAATTAAGATCCTTCTCTTTATATTACCATCGGCAACGTATTGTGTGTTTTTAGCATTATGTTGCTGGTTACGTATAAAGCAATGAATGACGAACTATTAGGAACTGAGCGATTACTAATAAGACAAGTTATCACTACTGCATTCAATATTAACTGTTTGTACTTCATTCTTTGCTAAAATTTGAAATAGTGAGGGATCCTGGTCAGCGCATTTAGCCTGATGAAAGTTTTTTTTACAGACATGTTATTCCTTGCAATCCAGCCATATTTTTAAAGTTAAGTTGAGTCATTGAGGTTCGATATTTTATATAACTCAAAAAACTCAGGCTAAAACTGCGATCGGGACTTGCAAAGGAGCATTTATTGTCATGACCCGAAATAGTGTTACCTCTAATTTATAGATTTGTACGGGTGTTCCACTTGTTTTTGTGTGTTTTTCTAATCACTACGGTGCTTAACGACCCTATCCATGCATCTGTATAAATACAGACGTCCACTGCGTAAACGCATATTCACTGTTTAATATGATTTGTTACGTAAGGGATTAATAATCACCCAAAATGATAAAATTAACATAGTATATGATTATGATATTTCAGTAGAACTTCTGGAAACAGACACTCAAAGATAAAAACTCGCAGTAGCGAAATCTCAATGATGTTGATAATTTCTGTAAAAAAGTAAGATTAAGAACGAATGTCTCGTAACTTCCAGCCACAGGAATAACGAAATTCGACCTGCAAAGGAAACACATCAAAGTTACTCCAAATGAATAAAAAATTGTACTTAGCTTGCTTTTGTGGGAAGTCACGGTGTTCCGATAACGACACACGGCTTGTCCTCCTTCTCTATTTAGCGGATGACCTGGTTTGGCTTCAGTTTCCCCCGTGCGCGTTGTTTCGATGATTCGAGCCCTTGAAAATCCGATGCTGCAGACGCGTTCGGTTTGTTTCTTGCAGTGCCGGAAACGCTCACTAACAATGTTTTCTTGAATGATTCTAATGAGAGACGAAGTTTCCGTTGCCGTAGGAAAAGGACACGTCGGTTTTGTTTCTTGAAGTTATTCACTAAACGATGATACTACGTTGGTGAAGAATCTGTTGCTTTCGTCGTCGTTGAAGAGTTCTTATTGTTTTCTGAAGTCGCTCACTAACGATGATACTAGGTTGCTTGAAGAATCTGCGGCTTCCGTCGTCGTTGACTTCTTATGATACATGATTTATTATTATGGTTTTTCTTCGTAGGGGACGTTGTAGAGTTCGTTCTGGTACGCTGGCCACCAATATTAGGGCTTGTGCCTTGTATGATAAGGCGCCCCTATGAGGTAATGTTAGACTAGCGATAATCTTACGCTAAGTCGGTTGGTATTGCACTTCCATCTTCAATGGAGTGTCTGGGGGTTTGTAGATCATTTACGAAGTCGGTATTATCTTGTTGGTTATTACGACGATGTGTTTAAACTCATGGTGAGGAGGTTCTTGTAGAAAACACGAAATATAAAACTATATGTATTCTTCTGAAGTTTTACATGCTGAAGATCAGATATGATTGTACAAGTCTTCCTAATAACGATAGCTTGATCGCTTCTGCCAATGATGATGTAATCCTATTCCTCTACATGATAAAGCTTAGGTAAAGAGGTACAGGTCTTCTAATGACGATAGCTAACTCTGTTCTGCTCGTCTACCATCTCCTGTTACAAGTATGAAGGAACAGACAGTAGTTCGAACATATGAACATACATACAAATGACATAGTTTCATACGAACACACAATCAAAATGAGACACGCTACAGATCACGTAGGCCGTTTGAATTATAGGTCGGTGGTAGTTTGTCTCAAGCAGGGAGCTTGGACTAATGTTTATAAACAATTGAATGACTACAGGTGACGGCATGTTATCTTAGCCTACATACTTATTGTATACGTCATCTTTAGCGTCTCTAGTCTGATCAACATTCCTGCAAGCAATCTTTTATATATTATGGGGGAAACTAACAATTCCATATTTTTATTAAATGTTAAAACAAAAAACCCCTTAACAAATTAATACAATTATATAAATATTATTATATATTATATTAGAATAGTATATAAATTATAATATATATATAATATTAATTATAAATAATATATATTATATATATATGTATATATATATATATATATAATATATATATATATTATATATATATATATATATATAGATATAGTGTGTGTGTGTGTGCATTTGCGCATGTTGCATTTGAAGTCTTCTGCCTTCTCTAGTTTTAGAAGATGAATAAATACTTCATTCCAGGGAGCGCTTTGAACCTTAAACGCTACGCTTGCTACTCAAACAGCAGGGAAACTAAGTCAACATATCCGCACATCTTGTTTTTTGTTTTTTTCGTTTTCTTTTTTTGCTTATCTTTGAAAACCGTGGCTACACTAGCATTACCTTTGGCATTTCCATTAATGCAACTATTGCAGCTAACGAGTAGTCCTGGATGCAATTGATAAAAATGTGTAGTGCTTTCTTCTCCAGGTTCGCTTCGTGCATTTCGCATTCTGCAACACGGGTATACCTTCTTTGGTTTACTGGTTTTGGGTTGAAATTCGAAAATAGTAGACGAGGGTTCATTCTGGTTATTCTGTGTTTGCATTTCTACCTTGGTATTTGGATTTTAGAATACCTTGCTATAGTTTTATTAAATATTTTATTTCGGTATATTGTGCTATAGTCAATTCACATCAGCCGTGCGTGTGATGTCTTGGCCAGTCCCTTACGACGCTCCTGATTGACTGTTGATAAGCCAATCACAGGGCTGGAAACTCTGTCTTTCTCGGAGTTTCACATAGAGATTTCTATGTTCCACCTCTCCTGAGGGATACGTCTTTCAAAAGTATCCCTCAGGAGAGGTGGAACATACATACTGCCTTTGTGAACTCTGCTCGAGAGACTGAGAGTTTCCAGCCCTGTGATTGATTGGCGTTTTAACAGCCAATCCAGGAGCGTCGTAATTGGGACTTACCTAGACATCAAATGCACTGTTGATGTGAATCTACTTTAGGTCAGAGGATGGAGTCTACGCATTCTGTTATCTACATAAGAGCGAACGATTTGTTTAGTTTAATTGCAAACAGCCTATATTTCTAAAAGACCTGTTGCTGGTATGTTCTTTCGCCTAACGTTGTAGGAAAACTGTCATTTTTCGTGGCGTAAAGACAAAAAGAGAAAATTCGGCATAATATTTATACTGTTTAACACTTGTGGAAACTCTTTTAGAAAATTAAAATAACATTAAAATAACACACACACACACACACATATATATATATATATATATATATATATATATATATATATATAATATATATATATATATATATATATATATATATATATATTTTTTATATATATGCATTTATATATATATATATATATATATATATATATATATATATGTGTGTGTGTGTGGTGTGGGGGGTGTGTGCGTGTATATATAATATATATATATATATATAAAATATATATATATATATATATATCTATATATATATATATATATTTTATATATGCTTATTATAAAAATATATAATATATATATTAATATATATTGTGGGGGGGTGTGTGTGGTTTTGTGTGTGTGTGTGTGTGTGTTTCTATGTGCTTATCTGTAAAGTATCTGTATATTTGCACGTACGTAGTTTTAGTATAATTGTGATGGAGATAATTTTTTTTTTTTTTTTTTTTGCAGTTTAAAAAACAACTTCTGCCAGTTGTACGTATTAGTTTCAGAGGAAAGTTCCCCTGAGAGCAGATATCTGTAACTTTATAAGTTTTCCAGAAGTTTTATTCCTCTTGCGACAAAATTGTCGAGTGATCTTTCTAATCCTGTATTTGAATTGGTGGAACCTCAGAATTTAAAACTTGGTGCAAATACTACTTTTTTTGCTAAGCAGGCGAACATACATTTTCACTTTTTTTATTGATGTAATTTCTGTGTTATGTTTGTCTTAATTATTTTATAATTTTTTTTTGCTTCATCTTCTTGATTTAGTTTTATTGTATATTCTTTACTCGGTTTCCTTTTCTGTACTAGACTATGATCCTTAGTTGGTCCTTCGTTTCATGTGTGTGTGGGGGTGTGTGTGGGGTGTGTGTGTGTGTGTTGGAGTCTCTTGATTTTGAGTTCCGTGAAAGACTAGGAAAAAAGGCAAATAAATCTAGAGGGGTCCATTTTAATTGCTACGAGGAATGTATTTGTCACATCATGAAACTACAAATGATTTTGTCAATTTGAGATTAAGGCTATTGGTAATGGTACCTGAAGGGAAGATTAGTTTTTCCATGTGTAGATAAGAAAATGATGTAGGAATGGTCTTTTGTTGTCATGAGAGAGAGCTGGCGGCAGACCCTCCTGAACTGGAAGAGATTATTAGAAGGGACGCTGAAGATGAGTAAATTTATGGAAGACAAAAGCATTTGGCGGTTATATTTATATATATTCTATATATATTAATATATATATATATATATATATATATATATATATATATATATACTATATATATATATATATAATATAATATATATATATATATAATATATATACTATATATATATATATATATATATATATATCTATATATATAAATATATATATATATATATATATATATATACACACACATATATATATATATATATATATATATATATATATATAT
>NC_087212.1:14737196-14740925 GCF_015104395.2 Macrobrachium nipponense
TTATTAAAACACTTTTCAGTTGCAAATGTACACCCAGATATCCTTTTATTCACCTAAAACTTACACACAGAGTAACTATTTAAAGCCCGGGACGCAGTGTTACCATGCGAAAACACCCCAGGCGGATGGACAGATGGAAAAAAACAGAGTATAGTAGTTTGTCATACGGCTGAGCTGATTCTCTCTCTCTCTCTCTCTCTCTCTCTCTCTCTCTCTCTCTGCTTCCATAGATGAAATCGTTTCATTCCGGAAATGAGTGAAAGTAGACTTCCCGAACAAACTCCGGTAAGAAAGTTTGTTAGAAGTTGAAGGATTTTGAGGATTGATGGAAAGAGGATGTCGCCAGCTAATGAGATCATCCCGACTCCCTTTCTGCTTTAAATTGAGGTTGATGATGATGATGATTATGATGATAGAAGAGGAGGAGGAGGACCATTGAATAAGTTCTCAGTAATTTTTTTTATGCACCTAATGGATATTTTTCTTAGAAGAATGAAAAATTGTTCGTGTAAAGAGAAAGAGACGGAGGATTATATAGAGAACCTTCAGTAATTTTTTTTATTTGTTTGGTAAAATTTAAGGATTTCGTGTATTACACGTGAGATCAAGGAATAAAAATTTATGTACGTTCGAAAATGTTAGGTATAGCAGTATAAATTGCGAGGTTTTGCCGGAAAACAGCGTTGGTCAGTAATTGAATGGATTACCGAAAGTAATGCGTTACTGGCATTTTTTTTTTTTGGTACCTCTGGTCTCCCAATGAACGGATGTGGTCAGTAATTGGATGGGAGACCACTACTTAATGCTAGATACCGTTGACATTAGCAACCTAATTTAGAAATAATTTCCTATGAAATTGCATCGGTTTAGTCTTGCCCTGCCACCTCGGTGGCCTCGAGTTCGATTCTCGGCCATTCCATTGAGGTGTGAGAGATGTGTATTTCTGGTGATAGAAATTCACTCTTGACGTAGTTCGGAAGTCACGTAAAGCCGTTGGTCCCGTTGCTGAATAACCGCTGGTTCTATTCAACGTAAAAACACCATACAAACAAACAAACAAGCAACACAGATCAATGGAATGTGATTTGAGCGGCAGTGGGTTACATAGGTTCATAAACAGGTAACAGAGCCATTAAGTGGAATTTTATTACAAACGTTTTTGAAGAATTGCTATGAAGTTAAGACGTAATAAAAGGAGTTGTTGAAATGCAGGATTTAGGGGAAATCATGAGAAAGGTATTCTAACATATGAATGAAAAATGTTTAGGAAACTGCTCTACGTATAAGGTATTGTAATATATATGAAAGAAGCTGTGAAAAATACTGAAGAAACGTTGAAGAATGTGTGAAAGTTTTTAATAATCATGTAATAGATTCTGCGAAATGTAAAAAAAAAAATAATAATAAAATAAAACACTTGGGAAGTTCTGTAGAAAAATTAGTATATTGGAAAGTGAGATATGTAAGATGAATAGATTTGAAGTTCCTTAGCCTTGTATGTAGTAGAACACAATTCATTGTAGAACTTGAAATCTGTATGACATATATGATAAAAATACGCAAATTCCGTGTCCTAGAGAAAGATGGACATTCTGTTTTTGATGTTTCGTTAAACGCAGTCTCCTAGGGAGATAGTGCCGTCAGTACACCTCATGTGGTGCACTTTAGGCATTATTTAAGGACCTGTGCAGCGTTCCTACGACCCCTAGCTGCAACCTCTTTCAGTCCTCTTTACTGCACCTTCTTTCATATTCTCTTCCCTCCATCTAACTTACCACTCTCCCCCAATAATTGCTTCATAGTGCAACTACAAGGTTTTCCTCCTGTTACTCCATTCAGACCTTCTTTTACTGTCAGTTTCCGTTTCAGCACTGAATGACTCATAGGTTCCAGCGCTTCGCCTTAGGCCTAAATTCTTAGTTATGTTCTATTCTATTAGTGTCGGTACTTGCTCATTGTTCAGCTTCTCTTTTTTGTTGTTGTTGTTGTTGTTGTTGTTATTGTTTTTTGTTTTTGTTTGATTCTTACATTTGGTATTTAGGATTGTGTCAGATGAACACACACACACACACACACACACACACACACACACACACACATATATATATATATATATATATATATATATATATATATATATATATATATGTGTGTGTGTGTGTGTGTGTGTGTGTGTGTTAATCAAAATACTACTTGTATTTTGATTAACATAACTATTTGTATTTTTGCATTTAAAAAAGAATCCTTAACACACACACACACACACACACACACATATATATATATATGTATGTGTGTGTGTGTGTGTGTGTGTGTTAAGGCTTCTTTTTTAAATGCAAAAAATATAAATAGTTATGTTAATCAAAATACAAGTAGTATCTGTCAGAAATGTTATAAGAGAGAGTTATCAGTAAATACGAGATCTCACTGCCTATAAAACATTCTAAGCATATCAAGATTAATAGCATACTGGAACTATGATAGTGCATGTAAATAAGGCCTTCTGTTTAATCGTACTAGATATTTAGGTCAGTCCTCTGCGTTAATAAGTCCCCTCTGGTGGTTTTAATATAGATTTAAAATAGCGGAGTTTTTATATAGGAGACCCGCCAAAAAAAGAAAAGCTTATCAAGATTAATGGTGTATTGGGACCATGATAGATCATGTAAGGGAGGCGCTTTCATCAATCTAGCGTAATTAAGCCGCCTTCAACTCATCAGGTTTGGAAAATGTGGGATGTTTACGCTCTACCAAGATGGTGGTGGTGGTTGAGGTCTGCTCTGTTCGTCTGTATTCGCGAGTGTCATTTGATATTATGTGTTTTGTAGACATACGTTCACACGCTCGTATTTGGTACGTTTATGAACACCAGATTAAAATCAAGACGGAAACTGCATAAGGTCTTCACCCCTAAGATCGAATTCGAATACATAAATACATACATACATCGAGACATATTCAGTATATACGTATGTGTAAAAATATATATATATATATATATATATATATATATATATATATATGTGTGTGTGTGTGTGTGTAGATGCGTGTGAAATGTCTGTCAGTAGCCTTATATATCTAAGTACAAATAATACTGGATAAACCTTGAAAAAAAAACAAAGTTGAAGGGTATGTGTAAATACCATATATATATATATATATAATTATAGTATATATATATATATAATATTATATCTATGTGTGTGTTGTGTGGTGCTGTGTGTTTGTGGTGTAAGATGCGTTGGTGAAATGGTCATGTCCCCCCCAGTAGCCTTATAGATCTAAGTACAAATAATACTGGATAAAAACCTGAAAAAAAAAACAAAGTTGAAGCGTTGATTTGGAAGGCCAGGTGGTAGTAGAATCTAGAGCGGAGGCAGCAACAGGGAACAGCAGCAGCAAACAGCAACAGCAACAGGAGCAGCATCCAACCATGTGAAGACGAGTGACACCTCTCGCGCTATTGTTGTCACTGATCGACCCTACGAGAACTCTATTGTTTACTCTCTGTCGCCGATTCTTCCGAAACTGAGATATCGGGGTAAAGAAATAGATTGGCTCGGTGGCACTCTGCAGCGACGGTAGAAGGTTCCTTGGGGTTTTGGGGGTGGAGGGGGGTTGCGGAAGGAACATGGGAGGTGGAAGGAAGGGTTTGTTGGGTTATGAAAACGGGAAACGAAAATAGTATGAGGAAAAACGATGATGATTTAAAAAACAAATTAAAGAGAC
>NC_087212.1:14746425-14816425 GCF_015104395.2 Macrobrachium nipponense
TGAATAAAAGGATATCTGGGTGTACATTTGCAACTGAAAAGTGTTTTAATAATTTACAGTATGCGAATTACACCGTTAATATTCGAAATAAGGTTATTATTATTGTTGAATGTAAGCTGAATGTAACTATCTAAAGCCCGGGACGCAGTGTTACCATACGCAAACACCTCACGCTGGTGGACAGATGGAAAAAAACAGAGTATAGTTGTCTGACGCCATTCTAATACAAATCCAGCGTGATTACTGATTATGAGAACAGGTAACTTGTGACGAGTCCATCATCACGTTTGAAAGGCTTCGTGATATCGCCAATCGTCCAATCAGTGGAATGGGCAACGTTTGGTCAGGCCAGTATTTGAATGGGTGATCAAAAAATGCAATACGCCTTTGTTACGCGAGACCCTTGGACATCCTTTGGCCAGTCCGTCGAACTAGAAACAGAACTCAACGTCCTGGCAGGTCTGAATGGGTAGTGCCTTCTTACGCAACTCATCAACTGGGAACACAAATGTCTGAGAAACACAATGACCTGGTGATAGAAAACTATTTGACTTATATTCTGACCTAGTGATAGAATACTATTTGACCTGTAGTCTAAATATGGTCGTGACCTCACTAAGAATCTAGGCTTTACTAACGGAGTATACAAGCCACATATTTAGTCCCTATCGCATGTAGCTTAAAATAGACTGCCAAAGTTGCTATTCTTTGACAATAACCTCTACGTAAGACCTTGAACACAGCTTCCACCCATGTAAAACTGAACCAATACCTCCCATAGCGGTTTAATAGTAATTTTAACAATTTCTATTCGATGATACTGAAATAATTACAGCACTCCCTGTTGGTCCTTTAAAAAAAAAAAAGGTTAACACTATTGACAGACCGAACACGGGAGGGAGCCTGGCTTAAAAGTCGAAAATCAGTAAGATTAAATATATACGCCAAATGACGGAAAGAGTCAATACTACTGTGCAACTTATCTGGCAAATTAAACACATGTAACCCATTCACTATGAAAACCAGTTTTTCAAATGCTGACTCATGTTTGAAATATTTTTCGGTCTTGAAAAATAATCTACGAATTTCTCTGTCACATATTAATCCGAATATCTTGAAGCAAGCTTACGCTTACATTACAAAGATTTAAAAAAAAATCATATTTCGTGGTGATACACACACACACATATTTATGTATATATATATATATATATATATATATATATATATATATATATATATATATATATTCGTTATTCTAAATGCCTAATAACTTAGGATTTCTTTGAGCAAGTTCAGTACTTTCTGAAGTAACTTTATTTCTTCTCTAATTAAAGATATGCCTGCTCTCATCTTAACTGCTTCGTTCATCGTCACTGGTACCAGAACTTCCAAAAAGAAAAGACCAAACTTTCCCAGTAGTCTACGACTTTCTTTGCGAAAAATGAATATTCTTTTTTTCTAATAACTCGAGCAATTCCTTCAAGCATGAAAACTCCTGCCGTTCGTCAAAGGAAGATCGACAAAGATTCAGACGCCTTTTAAAGTTTAGCATCATCTTTAATTCTGCAGCAGCGGGTCTTCTACTCCGTTAGTTTACATGGCAGTCATTAATTATGAAGAGGAGAACTCTCTCTCTCTCTCTCTCTCGGCTCTCTCTCTCTCTCGCTCTCTCTCTCTCTCTCTCTTCTCTCTGCGTTGCGTTTCGGCATATAACTAACATGTTGACGCAAACTTTTGCTTGATTTGTACCGCCACTACATAATCCATTCACAACTCTCTCTCTCTCTCTCTCTCTCTCTCTCTCCTCTCTCTCTCAAATCTCTCTCCTCTCCTTTATATATATATTATATATATATATATCATATATATATATATATAATAGTATATACAGATGTATACAAAAGCAAAGCTATATAAAAAATAAAAACAAGGGTTCATGGAGGTTCCACCTTCTAAACCCAGCTATTGACAAATACTTTCGTTTGATATGTATTAACAAATCATCATCATCATCTCTCTCTCTCTCTCATCTCTCTCTCTCTCTCTCTCTCTCGCTACGGTTATTAGCAAGGGAATAAATGCATCTAAGGGCCGTTACATGTAGCCCTCGTTATTAAATGGGAGCTTGTTAATAGCCACCGACAGGAGAGACTACTTCATTAGTTTAGGGGTTGATTAGTTTGGGGCCAGAGTCTACTTCATCGGCAACACGACGGGGGAACAATTAAAAGAGAAGAGAGGAGAGAGAGAAGAGAGAAGAGAGAGAGAGAGAGAGAGAGGAGGAGAGAGAGAGAGAGAGAGAGAGATATTCATATACAGAAAGCAAAGTGAGATAATTAAATAACCTATATATAAGGTATATAATATATATATATATTATATATATATATATATATATATATTATATATACAATAATACATATACATACATATATATAAAATACTATATATATATATATATATATATATATATATATATATGTATATATATATATATATAATAGCTTCTAATTTGGATCCACACCCCAATCTAATAATTTGTTTACGCTGATAGAATGGAATATAAAATTTAGGCCAAAAGGCCAAGTGCGGGGATCTGTGAGGTCATTCAGCGCTGAAAAGGGAAAGCTCTTAGTAGAGGGAGGTAAGTATATAAGATGGAAGAAAGCGACGATGCACGGAGGTATGGCAAAAGGATTCAAAAGACTTGTAGCTATAGTAGATTCACATCAAGCGTGCATCTGATGTCAAGGCTAGTCTCTTACGACGCTCCTGATTGGCTGTTGATAAGCCAATCACGGGGCTGGAAACCCTTAGTCTCTCGAGAGAGTTCACAGAGGCAGGATGTGTGTTCCACCTCTCGTGAGGGATACTTTTAAAAGCCGTATCCCTCACGAGGGATGGAACATACATCCTGCCTATGTGAACTCTTTCGAGAGACTGAGAGTTCCTAGCCCCGTGATTGGCTCATCAACTGCCAATCAGGAGCGTCGTAAGGGACTGGCTTAGACATCAGATGCACGCTTGATGTGAATTTACTATTGGAGCCGAAGGTATATTGCACAGAACACTAAGTCATGTTTACATTACACTGCGTGAGGTGTACTGATGGCACAACCCTATTACAGGATGTTTATGCTAATAAACAGACATCATAACGACAAAAAAGAACAGAAATATAAACTTTTTGGACATTAGAGATTATATTGGAGGGCGCACCTAGGATGTGGTAGAGCAATACGATAATGTAAGTGGGAGTGTGGTGTGGTAAATGATAAATGTGGGTCGTGGATGTATGAACTGGATTAGGTGTTTGGAAAACGGGATTGATGTGTAGGTGTGGGAAATAGTGTGTAGGATTGGGATAAGGGCGGCACGTTTACAAAACAACGGTCCAATGTCAACCGAAAGGTTTGCACGTAATAATGTAGCCCTATGAGGGAGCTATATGTATATAGGTGAAGTTTAATAACATATTGGGCAAATATTGCGCCAAAAAGGTACACAATTAATACCCCGGAATCGTCTAGTAGAACTTTACGCCCACAGAATGGTAAACTACGATTCGTGTTTGCTTATACGTTTTTATAGTTAGACAATCGAAGTGAGGAAGATTGCCTGACAGGTTAACAGATACAGTGTTTTCATTCTGCACGACTCAGAACTCTCTCCTTCAGTAACTCTGAACCGCACAAACAAGGCGAACAATTCGGATACTATCTCGTTCCAAGATTAAAACAGAAGCCTCTTGATTACTCTTCAGTGAATAATAAAAAGACCTTGGCTAAAATTTGGACACGTTCTAAAGATAGCAGACATTGTGGAAGCTATAAACGCAATATACCATTACTCTGTGATGTATGGAACCTGGAATATAAGTCCATTACTGAACAACTGGTTGTACTGGGTTTGCGGCCGTTACTTTCCAAGAGTCTGTGAATTCATCGCTTGACTATGTGTGTGTGTGTGTATGTGTATGTGTGTGTGTGTGTTTAGGGCACAACCTGCGATTCCTGGCTTAGGATGCGGCTCTTTCAAGACCCTTGTGCGGCTCCAAACGCTGAAAAATTACTTTTTTATCCACATAAAGCAAAGAAATTATGTAACACACTAAAGACAATATTTGCTTAAATTTCATTCAATTTTAAAAGCATATTACAGGCATTAATTTTATTGATTTTTTAATGGGATATAAATAGTTTCGAAGCTGAAAATACTAAATACTTTAATATTTTTGTCACTGCGGCTCTGAAAGTATTACTTTAATTTTAGGAGTCTCTTCAAGTTAACCAAAAAAATAAGTGAAATGCGGATACTCGTGAACGTAGACTTTGCTAAGCACACCCTTGCCAATAGAGTTTATTCACTGGAAACGAACAAAAGCAGCAACTACCCGACAAAACTCTCCTTAAAATATTTCCTCAGGAATCCCTTTCAGTCGGATACAGTCATGGATACACTTGGTATATGTGCTGCATCAACGTCTTCGAAAAGGAACCACAAATTTTCAGCTGGCGGGAGAAACTGGGAGGCTGAGGATATGAATCTAGGGGTTATAAAATACCGTTTGAACTTCATTTCTATACGGATACTGAACCGACTTCTCACTTCAGAGAGAGAGAGAGAGAGAGAGAGAGAGAGAGGAGAGAGAGAGAGAGAGAGAGAGAGAAATGGAAATCTCGTTCTGATACTAATACATCGTGCACATCAAATATATTGTACCAGTTAACTGAAGATATTTCTGTTTTCTGTTTTCACGTATAACTGTATATATTTATGTCCTAAATAAATATATACTACATATACATAGATCTCTCTCTCTCTCTCTCTATATATATATATATATATATATATATATATATATATATATATATATATATATAAATAAAGGTTTTTGCCACGATGGAAAAAAAATGAAAAAGCGAGATAGCCAATTACTGAGAACTTCGTGGCAAAAACTTTTATTTATACATAGCATCACGTCTTATATACTTCGTGATCAAGGTTATTCACATATATATATATATATATATATATATATATATATATATATATATATATATAATATATAACCGCCAATGCTTTGTCTTCCATAAATTTACTCATCTTAAGCGTCCCTTCTAATAAATCTCTTCCAGTTCAGGAGGGTCTGCCAGCTCTTCTCATGACAACAAAAGACCATTCCTACATCATTTTCTTATCTACACATGGAAAAACTAAATCTTCCCTTCAGGTACCATTACCAATAGCCTTTATCTCAAATTGACAAAATCATTTGTAGTTTCACTGATGTGACTAATACATGACCTCGTAGCAATAAAGACCCCTCTAGACTTATTTGCCTTTTTTCCTAGTCTTTCACGGAACTCAAAATCAAGAGACTCCAAACACACACACACACATACACGCATGAAACGAGGGACCAACTAAGGATCGTAGTCTAGTACAGAAAAGGAAACCGAGTAAAGAATATACAATAAAAACTAAATCAAGAAAGATGAAGCAAAAAAAATTATAAAATAATTAAGACAAATAACACAGAAATTAACATCAACAAAAAAGTTAAATTGTATGTTAGCCTGCTTAGCAAAAGAAGTAAAAATGTATTTGCACCAAGTTTGAAATTCTGAGGTTCCACCAATTTTAACAACAGGATTAGAAAGATCACTCGACAATTTTGTCGCAAGAGGAATAAAACTTCTGGAAAACTTGTAAAGTTACGGATATCTGCTCTCAGGGGAACTTTCCTCTGAAACTAATACGTACAACTGGCAGAAGTTATTTTTTTAAACTCTGCAAAAAAAAAAAAAAAAAAAAAATTCTCCATCACAATTATACTAAAACTACGTACGTGCAAATATACAGATACTTTACACATAAGTACTACACACACACACACACACACACACACACACACACACATATATATATATATATATATATATATATATATATTATATATATATATATATATATATATATTATACCTATTATATATATGTATATATACTTAGTCCCCTCTTCTACAATTGTTATTTCAATTTCCTAAAACAGTTCCACAAGTGTTAAACATTATAAATATTATGCCGAAGTTCTTTTTTTGTCTTTATGCCACGAAAAATGACAGTTTCCTACAACGTTACGCGAAAGAACATACCAGCAACACGTCTTTTAGAAACATAGGCTGTTTGCAATTAAACTAAACAAATCGTTCGCTTTTATGTATATAACAGAATGCGTAGATTCCATATTCTTACCTAAAGTAGATTCACATCAACCGTGCATTTGATGTCTAGGCCAGTCCCTTACGACGCTCCTGATTGGCTGTTAAAAAGCCAATCAATCACAGGGCTGGAAACTCTCAGTCTCTCGAGAGAGTTCACAAAGGCAGGATGTATGTTCCACCTCTCCTGAGGGATACTTTTTTAAGACGTATCCCTCAGGAGAGGTGGAACATAAAAATCTACCTATGTGAACCCCCGAGAAAGACAGAGTTTTCAGCCCTGTGATTGGCTTATCAACAGCCAATCAGGAGCGTCGTAAGGGACTGGCCTAGACATCACACGCACGGCTGATGTGAATCGACTATAGTACATTATACCGAAATAAAATATTTAATAAAACTATAGCAAAGTATTGTAAAATCCAAATATCAAGCTAGAAATGCACACACAGAATAACCAGAATGAACCTTGTCAACTATTTTCGAATTTCAACCCAAAACCAGAAACCAAAGAAGGTATACCCGTGTTGCAGAATGCGAAATGCACGAAGCGAACCTGGAGAGGAAAGCACCACACATTTTTATCAAATTGCATCCAGGACTACTCGTTAGCTGCAATAGTTGCATTAATGGAAATGCCAAAGGTAATGCTAGTGTAGCCTCGGCTTTCAAAGATAAGCAGAAAAAAAAAAAAAAAAACAAGATGTGCGGATATGTTGACTTAGTTTCCTGCTGTTTGAGTAGCAAGCGTAGCGTTTAAGGTTCAAAGCGCTCCCTGGAATGAAGTATTTATTCATCTTCTAAAATAGAGTAGGCAGAAGACTTTAAATGCAACATGCGCAAATGAACACACACGCTATATATATATATATATATATATATATATATATATATATATATATATGTGTGTGTGTGTGTGTGTGTGTGTAAGTATGTATGTGTGTGTTTGTGTGTGTGCGTGTGTCTATGTATGTGAAGACAAAATATTTCTTCATCCAAAATTTATCTTTATACATGAAGTAAGATGACTATAGTCTCATAAAAGTTCCTGTCACGGATTTGAATCTAGTAAACTTGAAGTTCGTCTGAAAACAATAGCTAACTCGACATCAGGATTGATTAAAGGAAGAGTATAAGGCCAAGGGGGGGAGGGGGGACTTTGGGAAAGCAGAGGTAGAGAAAGAGGACAGAAGACTAAGGGTTGATAATGCCTTAATCCAAATTCTTGCGTCACAACAACAAAGGGCATCGAAGCTGCAAATGCATTTATAATTCACGCAAAAATATAAGAATACAATGACAATAATTTCATGAACGAAATTGCTCTGACGTTACATGTTTGGAAAAGATCATTTATTTCTCTCTCTCTCTCTCTCTCTCTCTCTCTCTCCAATATCATTACTGTTATTACCAGTATTATGATTATTATCTTTTATGCTACCTCAGCTATTGTGTGGATAAGTGCCGTTTATTCATTTTTTTATCATGTTGTCTCATGTATATCTAAATTGTGTATGTTAGTGTCTGTATTTTGTATATTCCATTTATACGGCCCTGAGCTGAAATAAAGGATATTATTATTATTATTATTATTATTATTATTATTATTATTATTATTATTATTATTATTATTATAAATATTCAATGATTGGTGGCACTGGCACCCAAACATTCAATAATGATTAATTAAAAGCTCTCTACCCCGTTAAATAAGAGTCAAAAGACAAATATTCACATAAGCAAGAAAGTTTTGATCGATATGAAACCGAAGAGTTTTAGCAACCCAGCAATCAACAAAATCCACAAAGTTTTGTTTGTTTGTCTCTATGTATGGTGTTTTTACGTTGCATGGAACCAGTGGTTTTTCAGCAACGGGACCAACGGCTTTACGTGACTTACGAACCACGTCGAGAGTGAACTTCTATCACCAGAAATACACATTTTTAGCCCCTCAGTGGGATGCCCAAGAGTCAAACTCGAGGCCACCGAGGCGGTACGCCAACACCTTACCGACCACGCCACTGAGGCGCTAAAATCCCCAAAGTGACAGTACAAGAATTAAGCAAGACAGTTTTGACAGCTCTGAGTCCAAAGAGCTAATGCGAGGCTTTCTTTGTTCATTCTGGTGTGAGATATGGACCTCTGGGTGTGAAGTTTCCTCACTGCACGAAACAGGACTGAACGTGGCCTTTATAGCTGTTAGTTTACCCATAATAATGAATAAAAACAGGGGTCCACTGCTCCTCTGACAGACAGATCAAAGGAATGATTCTCGCGTTAGGGATGGATGTCACTGCTGCGCCTCCAACATTTGTCAGATTTTCTCCAGCCTAAATGATTCCTTATATATACATCTTCTTAGAATAATTTACTCCAGAGAGTGAACTGTCATATATTATATACATACATACATATATATATATGAATTAATAATATATATTAATTCCAAGGTAGAGCGAATTAGATATTAAAGGACATTTGTAGCTCGATGTATGTATATGAATCACGGTAATGCGATATGACATTTATATTATGTATATATATATATATATATATATATATATATATATATATATACACATATACTATACTATATATATATATATATATATAATATATATATATATATATATATATATATACATAATATAATGTCATATCGCATTTCCGTGATTCATATACATACATCGAGCTACAAATGTCCTTTAATATCTAATTCGCTCTACCTTGGAATTAATATATATTCATATATGTTAACCGAAGGGGAATTTTTTGGTCGATAAGATTCGTCGGTTCCATGGTTCGCGCCCGTGAGCCGATGAATTTCTTATCGACTGAAAAATTCCCCTTCGGTTAACATATGAAAATATATTAATTCCTAGGCAGAACGAATTAGATATTAAAGGACATTTGTAGCTAGATGTATATATACATATGCGTGTGTTATATATATAAAATCGGTATAGCAATGATTGATACTGCCACAGACAGAGATTGAGAGCCTCGTACTTCCCAAGGCATTGGACTCCGTTTCTCTGATTAAATAGCACCTCTATTCATTTCTGCCCACCCCTGCCATGGGCTTATAATCATACTCAAGACAGCCAATATTTCATCCGCAATATCATGCCTGGGGTCGACGACCCTTACCGGTTTGACGCATTTTGCAGCTGACGAAGAATTTTTTTTTTTTTTTTTTTTTTTTTTTTTGTAAAACTGGAAGGTAAAAATCCGAAAAAAAAATATCCGGAGGAAACGTCATAGGATAAGCAAGATACACCCCTAAGGAAGCCGGTATATGTATATGTATGTTGTGTATATACACAAACACATGTACATGGAAAAAAAAGCTAAGTATATCTTAGTTTTACCAGACCAGTGAGCTGATTAACAGCTCTCCTAGGGCTGGCCCGAAGGATTAGATATTTTTACGTGGCTAAGCACCAATCGATCACTTAGCAACGGGACCTACAGCTTATTGTGGGATCCGAACCCCATTATATCGAGAAATGTATTTCTATCACCAGAAATAAATTCCTCTGATTCCACGTTGGCTGAGCCGGGAATCGAACTTCGGACCACCGGATTGGCAGCCGAGAGCGAAAACCACTCGTCCAACGATAAACTACATGCATATGGAAGTATGATGTAAAAGCATATTCACGAATATACGCGCCATGACTGATTTGGAATATACACCGACACATGGGATAAAACTGAAATGATAATTACGACGGTATTACATTTCAAATAAAGCAATTACTGTCAGATTCACAGCAATGCAACAACGCCACTAATCTAGTTTTTAACATA
Source organism: Macrobrachium nipponense (assembly GCF_015104395.2). Taxonomy (NCBI): domain Eukaryota; kingdom Metazoa; phylum Arthropoda; class Malacostraca; order Decapoda; family Palaemonidae; genus Macrobrachium; species Macrobrachium nipponense. Next base: position 14,756,465 of record NC_087212.1, read on the forward strand.
TTCTGACGGAGAATTATCTCTATGCTAAAACATTTTCAAAAAATGTTGTGGCATGAATTTGCTAACCTGTTGTCTCTGGCTTTTGTTTGTTTGTTTGTTTGTATCGTGTTTTTACGTTACATGGTTATTCAGCAACGGGACTAACAGCTTTACGTAACTTACGAACCACTTCGAGAGTGAACTTCTATCACCAGAAATACACATCTCTAACTCCTCAATGGAATGCCCGAGAATCGAACTCGCGACCACCGAGGTGGTAGTCCAAGACCAAACTAACCACGCCACCGAGGTCTCTTGTTGTTTGTGGCTGAAAGTTTGCCATGAGATTTTATAACTCCTGACAAGTGACAAGCTTTGATAATAAGCCTTGGAGTATTGTTAAAGACCCCTAATTTGTAAAATACCAAACGTTGTTAAGGTTCAAACGCAAACAGATTAACTTTTAAGTAATTAAGAACTGTGCACGTTCCCGTAAAAGGCTAAAAAAAACAAAAGAAGCCTCGATCTTCAGTTCTGAATTCCAAATAAAACGTTATCTTTATCTGCAAAGAAAAACTGGACTCGAATACAAATTACGTGCTCACGGCTTTTGTCAACTCATTAGTTAACCCTATACGCAAATCATATCCTTTTATAAGGGGTTAACATGACGTGTGTATGACTTACAACTATGTACGTATGTACATATGTATGCGGGGTTGAGATGATGGGTGTATGACTTACAAGTACTAACCGAAAGGATGTACATACAACCCATCTGATGTACAAGAATTTCGTGACTGAAACAGTGACATACAAAATTTCTTATGGGCAACGATAAATGAAATGAAACTTGAACAAAAAGGAACCGAAGACAGGTTATTAATTGATGGGCTTTTGAGTCTGTGAATAAATAAAGAATGCCCTGACGAAATCCTGCTTCAAAATGGTTACAAAACCTCTTGCAATAATAATATTCCGTTCATAAGAAAGAATAGAAAGAGTCAGCATTTCATAGACGTTAATTTTGGTGAATCACTTTTTGGAATTCATCAATTATGAAAAGTATGTAATTACAGTATTAGCAAGCAGGTTTGGGGGGGGGGGGGGTGTTATTGGCACTACCTTGATGCCAATAAATTTTTCTAGTCAGGAAAACATTAAAATTGATGAGCTATAACATTACACGCAAACCAACAGTCACTTCTTTATATATATATATATATATATATATATATATATATATATATATATATATATATATATATATATATATAATATATATATATATATATATATATATATATATATATATATATATATTCCTTATTTTTCTCCTTTCTCTTCTCCTCACACTCTCCCAACCCTTTAATGCGGCGGACCCCTTGGAAAATAATTGTCAGCTTAGGTCAACCAAAGGTACTTTGGTGTGGAGAGAGAGAGAGAAAGAGAGAGAGAGAGAGAGAGAGAGAGAGAGAGAGAGAGAGAGAGAGAGAGAGAGAGAGAGCATCAGGTCGTAAAATCCACTCTCAAAACATCTCGAGTTTGTAAGCCATTAAACAAAGTCATTAGGAGCCATCAGGTATCAAGAATTTTTCTGGTTATATATTCTTTTTTTCTTCAGATCTTTGATACTTAAAGAGTTCTCGGAAGTCAAGCAACTCCTACGCTTGCAATCAACGAGCTATGAATTTTTTTTTTCTCTCCATCTCTTTCTCCCTCTCTCTCGCAATCTCGGAGACTGTTGCATCTCAACTTCGAAACTTCCCCCAAACAACTAATTGCAAACTTCAGCGCAAAATGGAGGGAGGCGAGAGAGATTCGTTATCTCTGATATGGGCACCAACTTCATCCCGTGATGATGCTGTAATAAACACAGCGATTATTATGATTATTAATTACTATTTTTATTATTATTATTATTATTATTACTTCAGAATATGAAACCAATTCACACGGAACAAGCACACCAAAGGTGCCACTGAATTCAAATTCAAGCATCCTCAGAAAGTTGGTTTCAAAACGATACATGATCCAGTGATCTTTCATCGCCCTAGGGGAGACGCGTACCAGCGTCAGCCGAGTGGCAACCCACGTCACTAACCACTATTATAGCTCAAACCCCACTTTTCCCAAACTTACCACTCCTAAAATCTCCGTTTTCTACATCTACCTCCACAAAAAAGCTGTTCAGCTCCACTTACCTTACAAGACCTGGAACGCCGTCCGAGAGACTTCTCTGACAGAGAGTCTCAAGGACTACGCAACACCTACAGGAGAAAATGGAGATGAAATAGTTAAACGTTTTCTTTGTTTTTTTCATAAGCAATTCATAATACTGTTTCTTTCCTCACAATAGAGGTAGTACTCTGTTCTGGACAAGGGCAATTAGCAAGTTAATGATTTTCAAATATTATATATATATATATATATATATATATATATATATATATATATATATATATATATATTATATATATATATATATATATATATATATATATATATCTTAGTTTAACCAGACCACTGAGCTGATTAACCGCTCTCCTAGGGCTGGCCCGAAAGACTTAGATATTTTTACGTGGCTAGGATCCAACTGGTTACTTAGCAACGAAACCTACAGCTTATTGTGGGATCCGAACCACATTAAATCGAGAAATGAATTTCTCATCACCAGAAACAATTTCCTCTGACTCCACGTTGGCAGAGCGAGTCCCGAGTTCGTGCTCGCCTACCGGTAATCAAGCACGCAAACCACTCGTCCAACGAGGAACCTTAATAATTTTACAGACATTAGGTAAATAGTAATAATAGTTTTGATATAAAAAAAACCCAGAACATCAATAACTAAAAAGATTATTTTAGCCTTACAATTACACTGAAATCCGATGACGAAACTAGACACGGTTTTTGAGCAAGAGCCCGTGCTGGCATAAGGCCAGCTTAATCTCAAACAACAACGCCCAAACAAGAATCTCTTCTGGGAAGGTCAGTGGATGATTTAAGGGAGCAAAATTTTTCCAGACCTTTCATATATGCTAAAAAAGGTCTATCACGTGACATAAAACATTCTGAAAATTATGATTAATATATTTTTAAAACTTACATTAGGTACAACAACAAAAAATTCCATTTCCGCAAACGTTTCAAACTGAACCCGTTCATGCATCTGCAATATCAAGACATTTTCTTTAATAGGAAAATGCTTCTGATGTTAATAAATAAAATTTAGCGGCTTTATAATATAAAAAATAAATAGCATAACCTCGAGATGAGGTTTACAATGTATTCCTAGATTGTGTAAGGTTCAATGAAAGCTAATATAATTATCGGCTCTATAAAATGCAAGAACCTATTAATGTTGTCTATTCATATCATTAGCAGATTTTCTTTTAATTTGCTATTATTTGGTGTCTAAATCTGTATACATACGAAATGGAGAAAAAAAAATAGAATAAATGAATACCTGCCTTAAATTATTGCAAACGACGAAATTGGATAAAAATAAAGAGTAAATTGACAATTTCCTTAAATTATTTTACACGACGAAATAAAAAAAAAAAATAACTAACCGAACACCTCCCTTATACTACTGCAACAATACCAGTAAAATATCCAGCATAGGTAAAGATAATAAATACACATGAAAAAGCACACTAAAATCTAAGAAATTATAAAAGTGCTACAGTTGCTCCCCTTCGGTGCACTCACTTACCTTGAAGCACCTACAGAAATTTCGATAAGATCGAAACATAAAAAACAAAAAAAAGACGACGACCGGAAAAAATCGACACTCAAAGACCTTCCACCTCAGAGCGTGGACAAAAGGGTTTTAAAAATGGGGGAAGCTTCTAAAAATCCTCTTAGAGGACGCTATGGAAAAATACGAAGGAAAAATATCGAAAGCTACAAATGGAAACCGAATCTTTGAAAAACAAACAGAGAGAAATGAGTAAAAAAAAAAAGAAGTAAATAAAAAGAAGTGGAGGAGTTCTAAAAGGAAGTTATGGAAAAAAAGGAATCTTCGACCTTTTCCAGTTTTTGAGAGGTTACGTCAAAGGTACAGGAGTGAAAAATTCTATATATATATATATATATATATATATATATATATATATATATATATATATATATATATATATATATATAATATATTTATATATAGGGAAGAGTGGGGTAAAAGGCCTCCCCCTATTTTCTTGCTAATTACATATCATAGCAACTTAGTCAGCTGGTCAGTGCAGCAACACCTTCTGCCTGAAGCTTTCTATACCAAACAGCCAGGGAGAATTAGAATGGGACATAGCCAACATGCATTTTTCTTCTTTGGACACATTTCATGTAAGTATGCGTGCTATACCCAGCAGATAGCCTGTGCGGACAATTTCATGTAAGTATGCGTGCTATACCAGAGATATCCTGTGCGGACATCTTGTCAGTAAAGTCAGTACTTTAACCACAGTTACTTTAAATGAGAACTTAGAAATATCTTGCAATGCAATCCAGACTTGAAAACTCGATATAAGTAAAGGTGGATTTAGTTTTCTTAAAAAATGGCATGTGGGGTAAAAGGCCCACCGCGCTTTGGGGCAAGAAGCCCAGTGGGCTTTTTACCCCATCTGATCAGTTGGAAGTGTAACCAGTGGTAAAAGAGGACAGACTACATCTTATTTGTGTAATGAATGCAGCTGAAGTTTGTCTTCGTCTTATGTTTATTTTAGCCCGTAAAAGAATGACTTCACTACTTATGATCGGCAGCCCACCTGGATCAATTGCTAGATGCACAGCAAATGGATCGTCTAATACTGATTGTTTTGTAGACTGGCTACATCACTTTGTTAAAATTGTTAAGCCAGTTCGAACAGAAAAGCACATTACAATTCCAGATGGCCACCAAAGTCACAGGACTTCAGCCAGAGAGAATGGAGTAATGTAAAAAAAATTGGTCTATCTTTTTTACTTGTGTCATTCTTGTTCTTATGTAAAATTTATCCATCATTTCTTTTATTTGTGTTAGTCTTTGTGATATATAAAGTAAATTTATTTCTAATTGTGCTGTTACAGCTGTCATATAGAGGAAGTGTCAATTTATTTTACAATTTTCCTAATTTCAGTTCCTAAGAATTCCAAAAAGTTCCTAGGTTTCACAAGACTAAGAATTCCAAGATTAATTACTGTATATTTTCCAACATTATTCTTGAATATTTTTGTGTGGAAGGTTGAATTTTTTATATTTAGCAACAATAGACGCCTATTTTTCAATATGAGTGGATGTTTTCATGAAGTACCACAATATCTTAGGTATGGGGCAAAAAGCCCCCACCCTGGGCTTCTTCCCCACCCACGGGGTAAAAGGCCCCCTTTGCTTTTTTTTTCAGGTCATGTTTTTACTATCCTAAATTGCTAACATCTTCTCATGATTATGATCGTTGATACACCAATAACAAAGCTTTCTAGAAATATCTCTATTAGGTCAATAGCTGAAATACTGTAGACAATATAAGTATTTCTCCTTAAGGGGGGCTTCTTACCCCACTCTCCCTATATATATATATATATATATATATATATATATATATATATATATATATATATATATATATATATATATGTGTGTGTGTGTGTGTGTGTGTATGTATATATAATTATAATTATATGTATACTCTGTCCTCTTTTTTTCTCTCTCTCCTCTCTCTCCTTCTCTCTTCTCTCCTCTCTCTCTCTATCTCTCTCTCTCTCTCTCTCCTCTCTCTCTCTCTCTCAAAATCTTATATATATATATATATATAATCTATATATATATATATATATATTATATATATATATATATATATATATATATGTTTTCAAAAAGGAATGTAAAGTGAAAAAAGACGAAATCACGAAGACAAATTTGCCAAACGGATAAGAAAACTGGTGGCTGTTATGATGAAACGAGACGCGGGGTATATCCGACCGTTACGGACTAAAGCATTAAATATATTAATATATAAACGTTGAAATAAAAGAGGAAGAAATAAAGATGCGGCAGTAAACCTAATTGAGATAGTTTGAAAAGAATTCAGGTGAAGTTTGAAAAGAAAGAAATTAAAAGAGTGTAAGGGATTAATAAATGGCTATAATGTAATTAGGATAGACTGAAAAGAATCCAAGTAAAGTTTAAAAATAAAAACTTAAAGAGTGAAAGGAAAAAATGGATGAAAAATAGACTAAGACTGACAACACTAAGAGGTCAAAGGAGAATCGAGCAGTATATATATGTTGTCTTTTACGTTTGTGCTATGAAAATGCTTGCGGACACAACTGGGAGACAGAAAAATAAAAACACTAATTGGCAAGATTATTTGCGGTTCAAATGCCTCTCACAGTGGGAAAATCTTGTACAGAAAAGAGAGCTGGAGTAAAAGACAACTTATCAAAATAAAGGCTGATTATGGGCAAGAGATTTAGAGATATATAAGTGACTGCAAGTAATGCATAAGAATGGTTGGGCTAATTGACATCATGCCAGAAGATGCAAGGAATAGAAGGTTATCTGAAGTGAAAGAAGTACTATAGGTGGGTATGGTGCTTGTCTTGAAATATTTCTGTAAAAGGCAAAACAGTTCTGACTGAAGAATCAAAATCAAAATAAATTCAAAAAGTCCTGAGAAAGTCCTGATCTGAGAACCAGAGTATAATCTAAGAGTATTCAAAGAAAAAAATAATTAGTCAGCGAAGTTCAGACAAGAAGTCAACAATAGTAAACAGCGCTAGAATTCCCGATTACAACAAAACGCAATTAAAACTAAGTCAGTCTAAAGAGGAAAATTTAAAAAGACGGAAATAAAAGAAACAAAAATTCAAGAAGTCCAGACTACAACATGACAGACACTAAATCAGATACCGGTCCCAAGTAAAACACTAATTTACATATTTCTAAATATTCTGAATAAAAAAAATGATAAAACGTCAAACGCTGCTAAAAGTCCCAACACAATAAAACAAGGGGATGAAAAGCGCAAAACTTCCTGATTGAATGACAAACGTAAATAAGGGAAAGGACTCTGAAAAATGAACCGGAAAAGAATCGAAATCCTGTCAATAATTCCGATGTTCGCCATTAGTATCACCCAATTATGTATGCACCCTTCTTCGAAAAGGATCCCGATTCAAGGAAAGCACAATTAGTTAACGACAGAGAATTCCATCGTTTTATATATATATATATATATATATATATATATATATTATATACACACACACACATATATATATATATAATATATAATATATATATATATATAGATTAATATATATATATACATATACTATATATATATACATATATATATATATATATATATAAATATATATATATATATATATATATATATATATATATATATATATATATATATATATATATATATAGCATATGTGTGTAACTATAAATATAAAATTGTATATATATTTATATAATATATATACATAATATATGCATGCATCCATAAATTGATTTATTTATTCATAAATACCTATTATGCATTATGTAAAAAAAAATTACGGATCAAAAATTCCTACTCAGAGCTTCCATATATATAATATATATCCATAATCTATGTTCACACATCCAAATATCCATTTCTAATACGAAGGATATGTATAAGTGTGCAGTGAGCAATACGATACCTATGCATGAAGATGCATAAGAGTTGACTACTACTATTGGCTTTGGAAATTTGCAATACATGTGTCTGCATGTATTAACATATGTACTTGCAAGCTTGAGGATACATTCTCCGCTTTTGGAGGATACATATGCAAGAAGGGGATGTGTTTACACACATAAAAAAGGATACACAAACACTTTTAATCGTGGCTTGTTCTATTACTGGTAGGATTAAAAGCAATTTAACCCGGCAATGAAGCGCTAACCAAATTACTAATCAGTGCTCCAACTTCCCCTAACCCATTTTTTTTTTCTCAATACACTTTCAAGCTATTAACAAATTAAAAGAAGGAAAAGAAGCCTACATTTTAAAAATTGTGGGGGAAAGGGAAAAACTATTTACTTCTAAGTTATACAATGCTTTGGGCATAAAAGAAATATGTGGGATATTAATTTCACTGTCTGGATTCAGCAAAAGTAATTAAACAACAAAAGAAAATAACTCAATGAATAATTTTATGCAGATTAGAAAGCCGATATGGAAAATAGAAAGGAAGGATGGAAATTATCATAATTTAACACACACACATGTGTATATATATATATATATATATATATATATATATATATATATATATATATAGTGTGTGTGTGTGTGTGTGTGTGTTTACGTATGTATATATATATATATACTGTACACAAATATTTTCACCTAGACGTTTTATGTCGACAAATATATATATATGCCCGTATATACATATACCTAGATATATACTACATACATACACATATACTATATAATTTTATATATACTATATATATATATATATATATATATATATATATATATATATATATATATATATATATATGACTATAAAATATCTTGTTTAAACGAAATACATCTAATAAGGGTAGGCCATAAAATCACCAAAAAAAAAAATATATATATATATATATATATATATATATATATATATATATATATATATATATATATATGCAGCTTTTCACTAATCATCAATATCTGCAAAAATCACTCTCTCTTTACTTAAGAAAAACAAAATTCTCATTTAAAGATGAGCTGAGTTCTACGCCTAAATCTTAATCACACTTCACCCTCTATGCTCTTTCTTTGTCCCTTCCTACCTGATTCTCTCGTACGCCACTGTATGGTCATTTCTTTTTATATAGCTCTCTGTATAATACTTTTTTATTTATATAACTCTCTGTATAATACTTTTTTATTTATATAACTCTCTGTATAATACTTTTTTTATTAAGGTTGGAAATCCCATGTACACAAGAACAATCAGAAATCAGTAGTGTTCACTGGCTGGCCAAAATTAAAGGAAATCATGTCGTTCCTTGAGAGAAGGAAGAACGAATAAAATGACTATCAATGGAACAGTGTAAATAAAGGAATGACCACGTGGCCGGTATCGGGAATGTGTAAGTATTATATATAATGAACATTGATTGATTGATCGATTATGAAATTTAGGTCTTGAAGACCAAGCACCGAAACCCATCGGGATTATTCAGCGCCCTAATGAACATTAAATATATAAATTAGTATGATAAATTATGAATAAGTGAATGATACCATTGTCCAAATATGAACGATATATGATGAAGACATCATTGTTTTTCACAAGGGTTTCTAACAAGCCTTTATTATGTGTATGGTGCTTTTACGTTGCATGGAACCAGTGGTTATCCAGCAACGGGACCAACGGCTTTACGTGACTTCCGAACCACGTCGAGAGTGAACTTCTATCACCAGAAATACACATCTCTCACTCCTCAATGGAATGGCCGAGAATCGAACCCGCTACCACCCAGGTGGGACGCCAACACCATAACAACCATGCCATTGAGGCGCTTCTAACAAGCCTTTAGAAAACGGGGGAACTTCTACAATTTCATTTCTAGACACCACTACATCCTAACTTGTCCCTGCATCCTGCTAACAAATAGTTTATGTATGTGTAAATACATAAACTAGGAAATATATGTTTACTATATACGCATTCAAGACATACTCTAACTCGGCAGATTTCCTGAAAAAAATTCCTTCCTAAATCTCTATATACAGAATCAAAGCCAAGGGAAAGAATCCCTCTAAAAGCTGTGAGGATTGTTTGTTTTGTTTGTTTGTATGGTGTTTTTACGTTGCATGGAACCAGTGGTTATTCAGCAACGGGACCAACGGCTTTACGTGACTTCCGAACCACGTCGAGAGTGAACTTCTATCACCAGAAATACACACCTCTCACTCCTCAATAGAATGGCCGAGAATAGAACCCGCGACCACCCAGGTGGGACGCTAATACCGTACCAACCACGTCGCTGAGGCGCTCTGAGACAAGGAAAAGCTCTTACTGGGTTTATTGTATGTTGTTTGAGATTAAGCTGGCCTTATGCCAGCACGGGATCTTGCTCCTAGAGCAGCCCGTAGTTTTATTGTACAGAGACGGATGTATATAAGTGGCTGTGCGGACGGAGACGTTGTGTCCGTCACGCGCACACATACAAAAGGGACGGAGCCCATACTGAGATTGTGCTTTCTCGCATCTATAAATATACATATAACTGAGCGAGGAGAATACATTTCTTCGTGATATATATATATATATATATCTCGGCGGAAAGGCCGTGAATTACTCTTCATTTTGATAAATGATAAAAGGACATATACAAAAGATGGTCGGACACTTTGGTTAAAATGTCGTCCTTACAAAGCCTTGATCGACCATAGCGGGTTTGGGAGCTCATGCCAAAGAACACAAAGAGCCGTTGCAAAGCCAAAATCCCTAACTACTACTACTGCTGAGGGAATGTGAAGGGGAGAAGACAGCCATTCCCCTCAAAGCTTTAAACTCTTCTTCTTCCCCTCTCTTCAGCGCTTGAGAATTGCTCCAAAAGTGCTCCTCCGACATGTCCGATTCAGTGAAGATTTATCGGCCGTTGATTCGGATCAAAGAAGTCCATCCAAGAAGCCCTTGTGAAGTTGGGATAGCAAAGAGAGAAAGAGAAAGGGACGACATTTTTGCGGCGACATTCGAAGAAAGAAAGAAAAAAAAGAGGGGATAAAAACGTTTCTCAAGAGGTTTCTATTACATTTTTGTTACCTTGGTGTCTCTGACAGAGGCTCCTCTCTTACTGAGAAATTATCTTTTGGTGGTATATATATATATATATATATATATATATATATATATATATAGATATTATATATATATATTCTCAATAAGAGAAATGAGAAATCTATATATATATATATATATATATATATATATATATATATATATATATATAAGTCATATCACATTTCCGTGTGATTCATATACATATATCGAGCTACAATGTCCTTTAATATCTAATTCGCTCTACCTCGGAATTAATATATTTTCATATATGCTTAACCGAAGGGGAATTTTTTCTCGATAATAGACTTGCCTGGACCAGGGCGCGAACCCATGGATCTTTTCAAATCCAGGAACGTCAGTGAAAGCATTTACCTACTACACCATCGCGATGGTGTGTAGTAGGTAAAAGCTTCACTGACGTTCCTGGATTTGAAAGGATCCATGGGTTCGCGCCCTGGTCCAGGCAAGTCTATTATCGAGAAAAAATTCCCCTTCAGTTAAGCATATATGAAAATGTATTAATTCCGAGGTAGAGCGAATTAGATATTAAAGGACATTGAAGCTCGATATATATATATATATATATATATATATATATATATATATATATATATATATACTTGACAATGCGGACTGTTTGCCCTTGAAAGATTGCAATTTTTCTCAATAACTGCTAGATACCATCTAATTTGAGTGAGGTCATTTTAGTAGTAATCATACTACTGCACCGACCAATAGTGTATGTGATAAGTTAACAAATAAATAAATACATATACATATATATATATGTATATATATATATATATATCTATATATATATATATATATATATACATATTATATATTATATATATATATATATATATATAGAATATATATATATATATACATCAACTTATCACATACACAATTGTTCTGTGCATTACTAAAAGTACTACTAAAGGACCTCATTCAAACTAGATGGCATCTAGCAGAGTTATTGATTGAAAAAAGTTTACAAGCTTTCAAGGACAAACAGTCCTCATTGTATATTTTATAAACATGCAGAAGCACCCCTGTCTTTCCAACTTCAAATACACATACCCTAACCCCATCCTCTTCACCTCAGACCTTTGGTTCAGAATAACCTTCCTGAACAACTAAGTATGCTTCTATTCGCCTTCATTTTATTATTCAAAGGACGACTTACAAAGGCCATCCAGCAATTATAAAGGCCTCCTTAAATTTAAGCACTGTGGTTCTAAAAGATCCTTCAGTCCTAAGCTTATAAAAACTGGATCAAAGGCAAGAGAACAAGTAGTTGAAGACCTACTTCTTCAGGGAAAGCCTGGAGAGAGAGAGAGAGAGAGAGAGAGAGAGAGAGAGAGAGAGAGAGAGAGAGAGAGAGAAGAGTGCTTGCCCTGCTTTGAAGCTAACCACACCCGCTTGTTTGAAGGGGACCACAGTTTGCTTTATTCATGATACTGTAGGGTCAACTACCTATTTCTCAGAGTTTAGGAATGGAAAAGATTGGAATCTAAAATTTCGGTCTAAGGCCAAGCGCCGAGACCTACTTTAAAGTCATTCAACTCTAAAAGGGAAATTGAGAGTAAAAATGTTTTGAGAGTGCACAAGAATGAAAACTTCGCCATTGACCTATAAAGCAATTATTAGGAAAGGGTTGAAAGTGAGATGGGAGAAAGATAATAAGAACGGAGGTATTGTAAAAAAAAAAAAAAAAAAAAAAAAAAGAATGAAAAGGGTTGGAGTTAGGGGTCAAAGGGATGCTGCAAAGAACCTTGAGTAATGTTGACAGTGCACCACGTGAGCTGCACTGACGGCACTACCACCCCTCCCCCCTACCAACGAACCATTATCCTGTACGAAATATAACAGACATGTTATCCCATGGCTTCTTCATTACATAACCCTATTTCTTATGACATTCGATCTTATTTCAAGGTTTTCTTCCATCTGTCCACCAGCCTTTGGTGTTTGCGTATGGTAACGCTGCGTCCCAGGCTTTGGATAGTTACGTTATGTGTAAGTTTTAGGTAAATGAAAGGAGATCTGGGTGTACATTTGCAACTGAAAAGTATTTAATAATTTACTGTATGCGAATTACACCGTTAATATTCGAAATAGGATATTGTTATTATTGTTGAATGTAAGCTGAATGTAACTATCTAAAGCCTGGGACGCAGTGTTACCATACGCAAACACCACACACGGGTGGACAGATGGAAAAAAAAAACGAGTATAGATTCATCGAATAATATTATTCGCTAGCCTAACAATTCCATACTATGTGTAACATTACTTTCGTTGCCTCCTCTAAAATGGCAATTATGTAACAAGTTCAGATTGTAACATCCTTTCTTTCGTTAGGAACGCTGAAACCGGAGGCGACCCTAATATGCAATGTTTACCCTTTCCTGAGCTGAAAGTATTACAAGTAATTAAGTCTGCAACGGTTCACTTCAAAGAGCTCGAAGCTGTGAAGAGTGCCACGTCGTACTTCAGATGACTTAGGCCGATTTTCTCCTGGATTTGCGCCTGGCATTTCAAATTCTTGTTCTTTGTTATAAGTTTTTAGATAATCGAAACCTTCTGTGGCATGGTCAAGTTTCTTCACTTTCATGAAGTTAGACATTAATCTAAAGTTTTTCAATATCACGGTTCTATGGAATTTATTAAGTTGTCACGCCAAGCACTGGGGTACCTTGAGCCAATCAACGCTGAAGACGATGAAAAGGGCGTCCTGTGGGGAGCTGGACAAGATGAAATCGATTTACAACATGGAGGAGTCGCTGCTGTCCACGGATCAGAAGGTGAAACTTGGGGGAAATCCCACAGCTGCACTAAGAAGTGCAATAGTTAGAGTGGTTGGACACCAAGGTTGAAAAAGTAAGCGGGTAGGGAAGAAGAGTGAAAGGCTACAAAGTTATGCAGCCAGAGGCCGCAGGGAAGCTGCCTACAGTGCACCACATGAATTACACTGACAGCATTAACCTTCTATGGAGGTATACAAAAGAGCTCACCTTCATACTGCACAAGAAAAAAAAAGCCGGTGTGAATAAATTGAAAAAACAAAATGAAGAGATATACTTAAGTGTTGACAAAAACAATTAAATTTCCGCTAAACATGGGAACAGAAGAACTGAATACCCTTTCGAGTCGATATTAATATACACAGATGTGTTAATTTGTATATATGTTTTCACGTTTTTGCATGATGATTTCCATTGACATATTTCTAGATATAATTCTCTTCAACTGAGTTTATCTCCCTATCTCATGGCTCCACATCTACACATTAGAACAACCACGTTCACTATAGTATATAAGGTTACTTACATTTGCGGCGAACTGGCTTTGCCTACCTTCATCTTTCACAGATAAACTAAAACCAATCTCACTAGAAGTATATTATGAACCCCATACTGACAAAAAGAGATTGGAAAGAAAGATGGATACAGATAAGACAAGTAGCAGTTTAGAAAAAAAATGTATCTGACGTTAACATTGACATTGAAAAACTAACAAGTGATCCAAATCTGTTGCCCTTTCTGAAAGCAAAAATTCAACAAAACTGCAAACAAAAAATTATGATAAACATCAAAAGCATAAACCAAGTTTGAGCTGGATTAAGGTTTGTTTGTTTGTATGGTGTTTTTACGTTGCATGGAACCAGTGGTTATTCAACAACGGGACCAACGGCTTTACGTGACTTCCGAACCACGTCGAGAGTGAACTTCTATCACCAGAAATACACATTTCTCACTCCTCAATGGAATGGCCGAGAATCGAACCCGCGACCACCGAGGTGGGACGTTAATACCATACCAGCCACGCCGCTGAGGCGCATTGGATTAAGAAGGTATACATGGAGCGGGCAGATACAGTTCTTTATCTGCTACCATCTCATCACCTTGTTATAAGCTACTTAGTTTATCTAATGCCAACTATGCAACCTGCTAAACTTACGTGCACATTTACACTGCATTCAAGAATTTCCTACTCGTGACGAAAATAACAAATTGTCAAATGACACTAACACCAATTAATATGAACCTCTACCTACCTGAAAGATACAGCTGGTCAACTTCTCAACTTCACCCAGGATGGTGGATGTCTTTCTTTGCAGACTTTCATACACTCGAAGAGATGTGATTCCATTGGGAGAGATAACCGATAGCCAACTGTATTTGTTGTTTGTTTGTATGGTGTTTTTAAGTTGCATGGAACCAGTGGTTATTCAGCAACGGGACCAACGGCTTTACGTGACTTCCAAACCACGTCGAGAGTGAACTTCTATCACCAGAAATACACATCTCTCACTCCTCAATGGAATGGCAGAGAATCGAACCCGCGACCACCGAGGTGGGACGCCAACACCATACCAACCACGCCACTGAGGCGCTTATTTTACATTATATATATAAAACAAGATACCATACAGGGAAAAGGGATGCCCCATAAGTAGATGAAATAAAGGCGATAACTTCGAGATGTCCTCCACACTACCCATGAGAGAGAGAGAGAGAGAGAGAGAGAAGAGAGAGAGAGAGAGAGAGAGTACATGATAATGTCAGAACTGATTGACCTAATTGGAAAAGAACTATGAGCTGAGTGGAGATGAGTGGAAGTGAAAGTACAAGAAAGATGTGAGTGGGGGAATTTCTTAGAGGCCCTTTGTGGCCACAATTTTGGAGGCGGCGAAATTTAAGAATAAGATCCAGAATAAGAGACAAATCCTACCGTACAAGAATAACAATACTCAAAAAAACAGTCAACAAGACATTCAATCAAGCAAAACCAGGTTTGACCGTAACAGGCAGAGTTAGAGGATACAAGTCCAACTGACATCTGGGTATTGCCAGATCGATAGTGTTTGATCCTCCATACCACCAATTTCTCTCTCTCTCTCTGTCTGCCTCTCTCTCTCTT
The DNA here is from genome assembly GCF_015104395.2 of Macrobrachium nipponense. Lineage (NCBI taxonomy): Eukaryota > Metazoa > Arthropoda > Malacostraca > Decapoda > Palaemonidae > Macrobrachium > Macrobrachium nipponense. The sequence goes on from NC_087212.1 coordinate 14,772,176, forward strand.
TTTCTGTCTCTCCCCGAAACCTTTGTTTAGTCGGGAATGATTTGATTGTGGCCGTTTCAAAACAAGGCACCCAGTGGCCCCCTTTGAGAGTGTCTCTCAGCCACGAAGCTGGATGCTGAACCGAAAGACATCTGCCGGAAACTCGCTTGATGCCCCGGCCCTTCCCCCCCCCCCCCCGACCTCTGTTTGCTTTGAATTGCCCATTATTCTTCTCTTTACTTGTCGAACTGTTTTGATATCCTCTCCCTGGCAAGAAATGGGGTGGGGAGAGGGATTTCCTGCCTCTGCTGCCTGCCAGAAAGGTTTTGGTAAACAGAGTCGATGTGACACCACCGTAAGGACCTTCAAGTCCCCCCCCCCCCCACACCTGAAGGGTTTCGCTTATCAGGTCCTTTGGGGGGGGTATTGGTTCCCTTCCTCCGGTTTTCGGTTTCGCTTTTATTTAGTGTCTGTAACTGATGTGTTTACCTTACAAAGGCACATTCCGAAAAATCACGTCAAATATATAACCACAGTCCATGAGAGAGAGAGAGAGAGAGAGAGAGAGAGAGAGAGAGAGAGAGAATTTTCCCCTGGGCACATATACAACACAAAAATTTTTCTTTAAAGGGTGTACTGTGCGCTGAAAGAGAATATTTCATGATCGCTTTCACTGGAGGGGGAGTGGGCGGGGGGCGAGGCGAGGCCTATCTTCTCAGCACTCTTCCGTTTTTCAATGATTTGAGAATATCATCATCTTTGACATTGTGCTGATCACTCTTGCCACCACCCTCTCTCTCTCTCTCTCTGCACCCAAGTTGCTACCCCTAACAGTCTGCTGATAACCAAGTGCTATTCAACAAAACTTGATGGCATTGAAACTGTAAACAAATGCTCGTATAATATTCACATTCTTGCACAGCGCAAGGAATGAAAGAGAAAAATCTCGCAGCTGCACCAAGATACAATTGTCAGGGGCCGAGGGAACGCTGCGCAGAACCAGTAGTAGTGCCTACGGTGCACCATTTGGGGTGCAATGACGGCACTACAACCCTACGGAGCACAGTACAAGGGATCGAAAGTAAGCTCCACAGTTACGTAGCAAGAGTATAATCAATGGACCGCAAATTTAAGCATCTAACAGTAAAGCTTGTTTCCCTCCTTTTCTTACACCTTTCTGAACACATTTCTGAATAACGTTTTCACTTATGGGATACGCTCTCTCTCTGTCTCTCACGAATGTTAGCTTTAGCTACTCGATCTTATGTTATGAAACAAGTGACTAACAAGGCATCATCATACAATGTTCACCAAAGGCCTTTCCAAGAAACAGAGAATACAAATGTCTGATGAACGGATTTGGCCTGATTGGATGGGAACCATCTGCTATTTACCTCTCGTTCTCTATTCCTCCTCCATCTCCTGCATGAATTGAACTAAATATGGAATTTAGGCCGAAGGCCAAGCACTGGGACCAATGAGGGCATTCAGCGCTGAAAAGAAGTTGAAAGTAGACAGGTTTGAAAGGCGTAACAGGAGGAAAACCTCGCAGTTGCACTATGAATCAATTGTTAGGAGAATGTGGAAAGCCAGATGGAAGTTTATGAAAGGAGGTACAGTAAAAAGAATGAAATGGGCTGCAGCTAAGGGGCCGAAGGGACGCTGCAAAGAACCTTAAGTGATGCCTACAGTGCACCGCATGAGGTACACAGACGGCCAGATTCCCCTACGGGGAAGCGCACCTCCAGCAGCGATCTGCAATAGTTGACTAACCATGTTCAATCATCGTGCCTTTGGCCAACAGGAACAGACTACTCTCCTTTCTTTCTTGGCTACCACCTTATACACACACACACAGAGAGAGAGAGAGAGAGAGAGAGAGAGAGGGGATATGTCGGCGGTATAGATTACGTAACGGTATAGGAAAGCTTTGTTTATAAATGCCGGGATGCTTTTGTTGATCTCAGCGGCGCCGATGCTGAATGATCAATTCCTTTTACATTGTATCTATAGGGGAAAAAATCTTTTACGAGGACTCCTTTTAACTGGAAACTTTTCAAGATTTCTTGATGCAAGAGAGAGAGAGAGAGAGAGAGAGAGAGAGAGAGAGAGAGACTGTGCAATCAAATGGGTACATTTGGAAAACAAGTCATTGCTATGCTACATTAACTTTCCTCTTTCTTACTGACAATATTCTGGTTTAAATATTATCATTATATCTCTCTCCGTGTTACTTCTGTACGCGTGATTTTTTGTATGTTCACAAACACTAAGCCACATAAATAATTTAATATCCAGTTCACTATACCACGGGGATAACTTACCCCTAGGGTAACGAAGCACTTGTCAATTACCAATCCCCTTTTGTGTAAGTTATTCCCAACGTAAACTGGATGTTAAAAGATCCGCGTGGCTTAATATCTGTGCATGTGTAAGAATTTACATTATATATAAAAACCAGTGACCTGGGGTCATGGCATTAGGAGGGTTTTTCTACGTGGGACCAAAGCAGACCTTAGATTACCGCTATGCGTTGTCTGCAGTAGCCTGATCTAGCTCAAAGCTTTTGTCAACATTTTTATGTTTATGATAACTTTGCACAACAACTTCCATGGGAAGCGGTTGACCTGTTAACCTACGCCGGAAACTTGTAAACTTCCGAGCCGGCGAACTACGTATGTGTTTTTTATATGAATTGCTGATATAGCTATTGTTCGCTATCGACGCGATGCTTTTAGAATGGCAGTTCCACGCCAAATCTCAACATATCGTCGTCCGACCGAGCTGCAATCTCCTAGTATGGAGTTTACAGAATAAAGTTGTTAACTTGTTCAACTAGCTGTTTGAATCATCTCCCTCTAGACAAGAAAGAACCTCTCTACTAAGATATCCATGGGAGATGAGAGGAACCAAAACATTACTTACGGATAACAGCCGTAAGGAAAAAACAAAAAGTCTATCGCCAAGCGATAAGACATTACATGCAGTTTGTCATAAACAATTAAACAACACAATTTTACTGGCGACACCCATTTCACATTTAATATCACCTCTAGCATAGTGCAGTCTTTTCTGTAACCGTCATCCATGTAACTGTATTTCTAGAATTCAAATCCTATGACATCTGCATTAAAAGACATGGCTTTGCTGAGTAGTCGGAGAAATGAAATTGGTCAAACACCTTCTAAAATTTTACGTCAGCGTTTAGTAATTACGCTGCACTGAAATTTACGTGTGGGGTATTATTCCATCCACCGGATGATTTTTGCTTACATTAATGAAAATGCATGGCAATAGATAGCTACAAATGGCAACATAACGGAAACTTCTGTTCCGGTACAACAGCAACGGAATGGTCCTGTTGTCATCAAGTATCAACAGACGTTGCGCGACCCAACCGCCATCGACCTTCCCCCCCTTCTCTCTCTCTCTCTCTCTCTCTCTCTGTTGTTTAATCAGGAGTGATCTGATCTGCTAGCAGCACATCCAATGCGCCTTTGTGGAAACGATCCGGTCTCGAATCCGTCAGCTGATCCGAGAATCAGGCAACTGTCCGATTCCGCGTTATATCGTTTCTTCCAGGCTGTTTGTTTGTTTCTGGATTGCCCTACTTATTTAGCTTGTTTGTCGAATCATTTTCACGTCGCTTCCTTTCTGAGAATGGGAAAGGGAGAGGGATTTCATAACTCCATTAAAACAAGATGCTCGGCAAACAAGGAAAATATGGAAGATATGGAACCGCAGGAAGAACCATAAACTTTTTTAAGGTTTTGTTAAAAAAAGTCTTTGCGTCTGTGGACCCCATTTCAATGTTCTACTTTGATTTATGACATTATTCTAATGTGACATTAACCCACTTTCAAAAACGTTTACTGCATAAGTGAACTTTGGTGAAGTCTTGGAGACTGAAGTCTATGTGCTATTATGTACAAGTGTAGTACTCCGATCTCTCTCTAATCACTAGGGAAAACAACACAGCACTTTCTTGCAGTCATTCCACATAAAAAAACTAACTAGGTGAGCAGCGAAATACACACACACACACACACATACATACACACACCAGACATGAAAAAGACGAGAGCAGAACAATGTACACAAGAGAAAAAAAATAATGAATAAAACTTATTACGGCCAGGTTTTCATATGCTAAGATGCAGCTGACATCGGAGCTAATTAGAGTATTATTAACGTGGATTTTTCCTTTCCGAAATCTGAATCAACTTTCAAGTACTACTATAACTCGAATACTGCTACATGTACCCAGGTGCAATCCCTGCAAAGAGATAGAAGTGAAAGACAAGGTCTTCATGAAAATAAAATAGGATCATGGAAACCACCTCGGTGGTCGCGGGTTCGATTCTCGGCCATTCCATTGAGGAGTGAGAGATGTGTATTTCTGGTGATAGAAGTTCACTCTCGACGTGGTTCGGAAGTCACGTAAAGCCGTTGGTTCCGTTGCTGAATAGCCACTGGTTCCTTGCAACGTAAAAACACCATACAAACAAACAACAAATACAGTAAAAGAAAACAAATCTATATAAAATTATTCTGATCCAACAAAATCCTTAAATGAGAAACATGGAGGAATGAAATAGTGAATGATGTGTCAGTACCAAAAAAAATTTTGTTTCCTTTCTCACTAATCAGAAAATGGACATGGATAAGAAATTGTGATTAAACTGCCCACTTTTCCCAGAGCGCGGTCCCCTCATGGAACAAGAATGGTGTTGCTTCTATGGGAGATTGAACACTCCAGAGAACCCATAGGATCCTCCAACAAGTCAAGTCTGTACATGTATAATCAGGAGACTATTAAAGCACTGAACAAAAGCATAATGATGACTACCCAGTGTACAGTCACCACCCTACTTGTCACAACTCTTTCTTGTGAACATTCAGAGATATGAGCAGACAGGGTCGCAAGTTTTAAAATTGAGTTTGGAACGCTCCACTTTGCCAACTATAAGTTCACATTTTGCTCTGCACACCTATTCTGCCTAGTTGAATTGAATATTCCAAATAGTATTTAGGCCAAGCACTGGGACCTATGAGGTCAGTCAGCGCTGAAACAGAAATTGAGAGTAAACGGTTTGAAAGGTGCAACAGGAGGAAATCCTCGTAGTTACACTATAAATTGTTAGGAGAGGGTGGAAAGTACGATGGAAGAAAGAGAATATGAAAGGAGGTACATTAAAAGTAATTAAAGGGATGGCAGCTAGGGGCCGAAGGCACACTGCAAAGAACCCTAAATAATACCTACAGTGCACCACATGAGGGTGCACTGACAGCACTAACCCTCTACGGGGTATTCTGCCTAGTGAGAATTTCTGCTGCAAAAGGAATAACCTTTTTCTTTAAGCCCTTCCTGATTATCCTGAGTATTCTCGTGATTTACTACCTGCACATAGTCTTCTTACAATCACGAGAATACTCATTCAAATTTGTAAAATATTCCTACTTATTTCTATCATACCATTACGAACAATTCAAGATACGAACGGCCGTCTGGAATGTAACTCGTTCATAGTTGGGGAGTGACAGTAATTGGTAGAAACTCAGCAGTATTAATCTAGGGCAGTCCTGTCCAGAGAGGCAAGGGAAGACTTAGGATACTAAATATGCTAATCCACTTCAAGTTTATCTACAGTACACATTCCATCCACAGATGAGTGAACAACAGCTCTGACACTAAAAGGAGGAAGCCACTTACTTGAGGTTCAGTGGGACCAAACATAACAAGGCTTCTATGACTACTACTACTTGCAAGAAGAGAGAACAAAATAAGATTTGGAAGGGGAAGAGATGACAATGGGACCATGAGTGATGAGGAAGATGAAATGCAGCAAAAGATGGGGGTCCCCGGAATAGTGTGAGGACACATCTGCAAGTACAGTACTGTATGCAATGGACATCATCATCCATAAAGCTGTCAAAGTTGTAGGGGTAAATGGAGGTGAAGCAACCTAACCTAACCCACCTCACCACTAGGAGACAACATGTATTACTGAATCAACTTCCCGGACATAGCTCCTTGAACCTATACTCTGTTTTTTTCCATCTGTCCATCTGCCTGTGGTGTTTGCGCATGGTAACACTGCGTCCCGGGCTTTAAATCATATCATATTTCAAATATTAACGGTGTAATTCGCATTCAGTAAAGTATTAAAACACTTTTCAGTTGCAAATGTACACCCAGATATCCTCTTATTTACCTAAAACTTACACATAGCGTAACTATTTAAAGCCCGGGACGCAGTGTTACCATGTGAAAACACCACAGGCGGATGGACAGATGGAAAAAAAACAGTATAGCCACCAGTGAACACGTGGAGGAATCAGGGAGAGGTCTGCGGATGGTGGGAGGAGGAGGGAGAGGGAGGGAACCATAATTATTCAAAAAAGGGAGTATATCCTCAAGAAAATAACAGCATACACTTTTTAGCATTCCTTCCCTTTTCCAAAACCTTTTAGATGGCGATGGAGATCGTCTTGAACTATCTTCACAAGGAAGATCAGGCCTGCACAGGATACCCTTTCAGAAGGAACAGTATCAGTGGGGATCTATAGACAAGTCCTTCACATCTAGTGTTCCCTTTTCCTAGGTATTCCAAATCTTGAAAATATTTACAAAATTCCAAAAGAAAAAAAGTTACAATTTGGTAGTCAGCAGGAGCACAAAGACATTCTCAATAGTAACCAAACAAAAAGGGCTTGGTGACAGCAGGTAAGAGGTTTTCTCAACTCTCCCTACTACCAGAGCACTACTGTGACAGTTTCAACAACTGATTCCAGTTTGCCCTGAAGTATACACCAAAATACAAGGCAGTGGTTTAAACTGTGTTATGATGTTTAGTGACTGCTCTCTATAACCATATCATTTTGTGCAGCCCACACTATCAATGCACAGTTCTGCAAGTAGTGTCACTTAATTCATTCTAGGTTATCACAACACCTCCATTCCAGTTTCCACAGTTATATTTTAGTCATATGAGGGTACACTTCTATTTCAATTTCCACAGTCATATTTTAGTCATATGAGGGTACACTTCTATTCCAGTTTCCACAGTTATATTTAAGTCATATGAGGGAACACTTCCATTCCAGTTTCCACAGTTATATTTTAGTCACTATGAGCGAACAACTATTACTATTTCTTCATCCATATTCTGAAGGGTAAGATGTTTGATGTTCATTTCATCTGTTTTAAAATCTTGGTTTACCTGTACAACACCCCTTATCTAATAGAGGTTGAACTCCAGCAAAAAGCCATAAATTTAAGGTAGGGTTAAGCAGAGTAGGACCAGCATGCTACATCTCGTTAGGTTAAGACTATTATGTTATAAATTTTGGTACTACTTCATACCAAAAGTTAAGCAATGACATACAACTCATGCATGGGGAACCTTTGGCTGCAGGCAACATGCAACCCACCACATGCCTGTGTGTGGCCTCAATCATATTTCATTTCACAGTTAAGTAAAATATTAGCTTGTGACATAAGAGAAATATCAAAATTATTCCTCAAGAGTTGGGGGAGGGGGGTGGGTTATTGGCGCTTACTGTATGCCACTACTTCAGTAGTACATTTGGTACAGAGATCAGGAAAAGTATGGTAATTTAAATTAAACCCCGCTTTAAGCAATGTTCTTTGTTTTTTCTTTGTGGAAATTACATTCATGTCTACCATATCACCATGTAAGTCTTATTTAAAGTTAGAATCCTGCACATCTTGTATATACTCCCTATGAACTGAGCCAGGGGTGTACATGTGGAAGGAGCAGAGAGAAGAATGGTAGGGTTGGGAAGGAAGGAACAAAAATGATCTAGTGTCAAAAGAGGAGTATTACCCCCTGACAACAATGGTGGTTGCTTTTTAGCCTTCCTACTCAAATTCGCAAACCCTTTCCTTTGTGAAGTGCACAGCTCAAAACTCCTTGCAGGGAAGGTTGAACTGCTGCAGGTCCAACCCTTAGAAAGGGTAAATATTGATAAAGAGGAACCAACCCTGAAGGAACAGGAAATGTGTTTTCCCAGTTAATTTTGTTGTTTTGCACGAATTTCACCTTCATTTCCGTCGGTTTTAGATATCCTCCCTCTAGAAAGATACCTAATATACATAAATTGCCAAAAGAAATGGGGGTAAAATTTGAGGAAAACATTAAAATTAACTGGTAAAACACATTTCCAAGAATAGAAAACCATACAAACAAACCCAACCCCATAATTTACCTAGTGCGCTGTCACCTGGCAGGGAGCAAAGGAAACCAAAAATAAATGTTATCATGCTATCCTAACCTAACCTAGTAGGCCGTGTTACCTGACCAGGGGGCGGAAGCCCCCAGATCCCTCAAAAGTCGGTTAATATAGGCTGGGCAAGTATTGTAAAATTTTTACATGTTATCATACTAACCTAACAAACCTAACCTAGTAGGCCGTGTTACCTGACCGGAGCCCCCAAAAGTCAGTTAATATAGGCTGTGCAAGTATTGTAAAGTTTTCCTGAAAACATTGACCGTGGTTTACCTTACGAATCAGTATCAGAACTGGATGAGGCTTCACTTTCTACCCGAGGACATTGGTGATCATCGTGCGGTCTATACAATTTGCCAACTTCGATGAAAAAATTATGGTGACGCTGGAGGAACAAATACCTATATATATACTGTTCTAGGGACATATTGGGATCTGTTTCCTGGCCTCCAAACCCGTTCCTTTATATCTCTCCAGAGTTTTTCATTGTTTTGTGTGTGCGCACTACTGTCTGTGTGATCAACGAATTCTTCACTATGGTTAACGACCTTGTGCAAAAAACCTTCGTTAGCAAGGTTCCAGTACCCTGCCCAACCGTCACTGATCACAACCAATGCGGGAAGAATGTATCATTTAAGGATAGGAATGAGAGTTTCACCACTTCTGTCTTGTCCTTCTTGATTACGAGGAATGACAAAACTTTTTCTTGGACACTTTCAATGCCACCAAATAACAACACTGACTTAATTGTCGACAGTGTTAATATTTTCTCCAAGCGAATAATGTTTCATCAATTTCAACAACGCAACCTTGACCACTGATGGGTTCTTGACTGTTAAGCCACTTTTGTGTAACCTATGAACAGAAGCTGCGCCAGTCAACACTAGTACGATGTGCCCACTTTAAGCACTGAATAATAGTAGCGTGATTCCAGGTTTTTTGAAGCCAGTGATTAACAAATAAAGCAATTTCCCAAGGTGGAAGGTGAATGTTAACCAGAAATGTGCCTTTGAATAGGCTTACACTGTAAGTACACTGGCGTGTACACTTAGTTTTCAAAACACATGTGTGCCGTCCACAACTGAATTTATGACTTAATTCACCATAAGTACAAGGTTAATTTACGGTTTGGGTACGTTACTGCAATGGGTAAAACACTGTGGGACTGCGAGTATTTTAAAAATTCCACGCTACCTGAGTGAAAGAGTTTTATAAATGAGAAATAGACAGTATCACAACCAGCAAAGCTAACTTCATTAGTAGCCATAATGAATCTAAAGTTAGTTGGGCTTACATATTTTTACAACCGTCGAAGGCATTCAAACTGATTTCCAAGCAGAATATGATTGGCTATGAGTAGTCAGTTTATAAATAAAAAATGTGAATTTCAAAAATCACCCAATTGTTTTCCAAGAAAAAATCATGTGATTAGAAAATGGGAGTGGTAACTACTGAGACGTCATAACATTTAGTATCATTTGATGCAGGGAAAAAGTGGGCGGAGTTATTTATCAGCAAGTTAGGGACTGACAAACATACTAACTTACAAGAGCGCTTTCAGGTCGTGTGAAAGATCTATGGACTATTGCTAAGTTTCACTTTATTTTAGTTTTTTTATTAAAATGGATAAGTGTATTATTAATTGGCGAGCATACTATAAGCTTTATTCATTTATGTAGGTGTCATCATTCTATTGGCTGGCTCCTAGTTATCAATATACCAAATAAAGCATATCTGTAGGGATCCACAATCACTAAGGCCATGAAGCAACCTCAAGCTTGCCCTAGTCCTACATACCTACTTTCCTCACTTTTCTTGGATGTGTTATTAACCATACACAACACCATATACATGAAATAGTGAACAAAGTTCCAAAAGGCAATCAAGAAAAACTTAGTTACATGCAATAAATAATGACGGATGAAGTAAAAGTGCCTGATGACAGACGGTGAGTGAAGTTTTATCCTCACTCACCCACCTACAACCAATAAAACTACCGTTTTGCCATGTTTCAGAAACCAATTCCAGCTCACTACTCAGGGTTACTCTTAAACAAAAGGCGAGAGCATGTGTTCCCAAAGCAACAAATAAGATTAGGTCTACCAATCAGAAAAACATGTGATAAATGTACCTGATCATAAAGTATACCATTGATAAAATGCAGATCAGGGCACAGCAACCAAGTTTAGGCTAGGTTAAGGCAAGTCTGATTATGTGATATTCCCTTACAAATGTTTCATCGGCCTTCAGTAACCTTGACCCCTTACTCTGCATTGCTTGAATTATAGGCAGCTAGCTAGGAGAAACAACCGACTGGACTAGCTGATCCAGTTTTCACCGCGTGTGGATCCACCCTTCGAAAAAGTACTTTAACACGTCCTGACACCGGAGATGGGCACCAGTCACGAGTCATCAGTGGTGAGAGCAGCATCCCGAGACCTTTACTATCCTTTCAAAGTAAGTATTTTCTCATATTTTAAGATTAAAGTGGTTAATGAAAGTCTAGCCATGCACAGTGCAAACATACCTCCATGACGCTTTTGAAGTTTTTACTTATAACGCCAACAATTTAGAAGATTGACGTCATCTCGATGTTTGCGGAGTTGTTTGTGTCAATAAACTTTCCATTCCATGTGCTAAATCCGCACACCACCTTTACCTATAGACGATGGGGCAGGGGGACTTCCTTCCCAACAATCGTCAACGACACAAGTCCAAGTCACAGCTTATCCAAGAAAACTACGATGTTTTGGAAGAAGAAGATGAAGAAGAAGAAGCGTGCACTAGATAATTATTTAAATAAATAGTTAAACAGCAGTATAAGGTCATGAATTGCATAATTCTTTTTACATATTCATAGTTATTAATTTGAAAATAATCGTTGTTGAAAAAGTAAATAGATTCCTGACTGAAATATCAACAGTTTTGCTGTGAACAGTACCTACGGCATTGTTCGTGCTCTTCTATTATAGATCAGTGTTGCCAATTGGTATGTGTTTACCCTCTAAACTGGGTATAAGACTTAGACAAAACCAGGGAAATAAGTGAAATTAGCATGTCTATTTGTAGTATATACACATATTAAAGCAATGTTATCATTACTGCATTACTATGACAACTAGAATTCATGGAAACAGTTTGTAAATGCATCGGCATATGTGTGAAGCTCCACTAAATTGGTAACGATGATGTCATTTTGCTGTCGTGTGCTCGTATCTACTTTAGAAATATCTGTAATTTTTTTAAAAGTTAATTTGATTGCAAAAAAAGGAATAATAGACATGAATTAAATAAATATTTTGAATTAGCAAAGTAAAGTTAAACTAAATAAAGTAAACTATTAAGAGAATAAAGCTTTGCACCTCATAAACAGGAACCGCAATGTAGTTCAAGTGCAATTTGGAGTGAATTAAGAACAAACCATGTATAACTACAGTCAAATAAGCACTGTGGAGTTTCAGTTGTGATGGCAGTGAGGATAAAACCACCGATTACAAAGTAAAAATGAATTTCAGTTCAAACATGACCCCAGGAATAAGAAGTTTCATACTTTCACTAATATAGGCAACAAAATGTTGTTTTATTGTGCTGATTAAAACTACAATCTTGAGTAAGATCAATAAACGTTACATATATACGCTAACATTGTTCAAATGAGTGCTGGGAAAGATGTTGGATCCTTTGCATTTACGAACGGCACCTCAGTCGGTGGACGCCATATTAGATTTTAAAAACTGCTTTGAAAACATATTTTACGAAGACCTCACACGCCTATTTTAGTTCGTATGGCGCTTTCATATAGGTATCACATTATATTGAAGAAACTTCAATCTTTTGAATGGTATACTTAAAGATGTAATTGTATTCTTGTTTCACCAATTAAATATAGTGAATAAGGCTGATCCACGCGATGACGATGGATCCACTGCGGTGTTTCCCCCTATGAGTAGGTACTTGAGTAAACAACCGCGGACGATCCATTGTCATCGCACTTGCCAGGCCTTATTCACTCGATATTTAATTAGTGAAACAAGAATACAATTACAACTCTAAGCATACCAATCAAAAGATTGAAGTTTCGGCAACATAATGTGATATATGAGAGCCCCATACGAACTAAAATAAGCATGTGAGCTCTTCGTAAAATATGTTTTCAAGGCAGTTTTGAAATCCAATATGGCGGCTATTGTGTGGCTAGCCGGTCTAACCACGGACAATCCACCATCTTTCCCAGCCTTCCCAGCACTCATTTGAACAACGCATATACATGTAACGTTTATTGATCTTACTCAAGATTGCAGTTGTAAGCAGCACAATAAAACAACATTTTGTTGCCTATATTAGTGAAAGTATGAAACTTCTTATTCCTGGGGTCATGGTTTGAAGTGACTTCATTTTTACCTTGTAATCGGTGGTTTTATCCTTACTGCCATCACAACTGAAACTCCACAGTGCTTATTTGATTGTAATTATACACATTTTGGTCTTAATTCACTCGACATTGCACTTGAACCACGTTGCTGTTCCTGGTTCCTAAGCACTCACTCCACAAACACAGTTACGAACAGCAGACGACTACACTCTTTACTTAACTCATTATTTAGTTTGATTTTACTTCAAAATGTTTATTTAATTCATGTCTATTATATCTTTTTTGCAACCAAACGAACCTAAAAAAAATTACAGATATTTCTGAAGTACGAGCAGACGACAGCAAAAAAGGCTCATCGTTGCCAATCTAGTGGAGCTTCATACATACGCCGATGCATTTACAAACCGTTTCCATGAATTCTAGTTGTCATAGAAATGTAGTAATTATAAAATTGCTGTAATATGTATTTATACTACAAATAGATACGCTAATTTCACTTATCTCCCCAGTTTTGTGTAAGTCTTATACCCAGTTTGGAGGGTAAACACATACCAATAAACAACACCGATAAACAATTGAAGAGCTCAAAACGCCGCAAAGACTGCCGTAGTCCCCTTGAATAAGTACTAATAAGTGCTGGGTAGAAGTCGGGGTTACGATTGTTGTGATGAAAGTGCCCCAGCATATATGGGTACAAGGAAATGGGAAGTTTGTTGACACAAGCAACTCCACAAACATCCAGGTGGCGTCAATCTTCTAAATATTTAAATCTTAAAATAGCTAATTCAAGATTATCTAGAACGTTATCTACTCTCGTTGGTAATAAATTACACGAGATACTATTTCCAACAATGTTATAACAATCAATACACAGGAGCGAGGATAAAACGTAATGCAATTGTTGACGACGGGGAAATGAACGGCAACAATCATTGACACACCTCACCCACACTGGCACATTGGTGCCATCTGTTATCATAATATCGTAACTTTTACGAACGACTGCCTTCTATTTTAAATTCTCTTTCAGCAGAGCCTTTTCTGCGAATATTGAAAAAAGATATTGTTGAGATTTAATAGCCTATGTATTTAAAGTGATATTTTAGTTATATAAGATTCCAACAGCAAGTCAATACGCAGACTTTGCACACACACACACACACTTAAGAGTTACATAATAAAAATATGGAATGTTATTCCATATATATAAAAAACTAAAACTATGAGGTCAACCAGATTGCTTGCAGGAATGTGATCAGACCAGAGACGATAAAGTATGCTAATATGACGTGCCGCCACCTGTGGTCCTTCATTTGTTTTGAAAACATTAGTCCAAGCTTCCTGCTTGAGACAACTACCGCGACCTATAATTCAAACGGCCTACGTGATTTGTAATGTGTCTCATCTGTATGTATGTTCATATGTTCGAGCTACCGTCTGCTTCCTTTATGATTGTAACCGAGATGGTAGTCAGAGTGGAATTAGCCATCATCATTGGCAGAAGCGATCAAGCCATCGTCATGAGAAGACCTGTACAAATTTTTTATACTTCGTGTTTTCTACTAGAAACCTCACATCAGAAAGAAGATATCATCATGAGTTTAACACATCGTCATCATAACCAAAGAAGATACCGACTTCGAAAGTTATCATCAAACCCCAAGACACACCAATGAGTATGGAAGTGCATAACCAACCGATTTAGCGTAACATTATCGCAAGTTTAACAAAACCTCATAAGCACCTCAGTGGCGTGGTTGGTTTGGTGTTTGCTTCACACCTCGGTGGTCGCGGGTTCGATTCCCGGCCATTCCATTGAGGAGTGAGAGATGTGTATTTCTGGTGATAGAAGTTCATTCTCGACGTGGTTCGGAAGTCACGTAAAGCCGTTGGTCCCGTTGCTGAATAACCACTGGTTCCATGCAACGTAAAAACACCATACAAACAAAAACAAAACAAACATAACCTCATAGGGCGCCTTATTATATAAGGCAACAACCCTTTCACACACACCGTAACCTAACCTTATCTAACTTCGGCTAGTTTACACTTATCTAACTTTTTTTTTTTTAATCCAACCTACCATACTTTTGCATACCTGAGAAAAACGAGTGAAATTCATCGTTACATCCCGCAGACCTTTGCTTAAAAAACTAACCTCTACCTTGCTCTCATCCATAATGTTCGTCTGTCGCCAACTTTCGAAGTAACAATTCAGAATAAAATAGCCTTTAACCTGATAAAGGTCCTTCTCCTTACGCAAACTTGGTAGGATTATGAATCCCTTAAAGTTGCAAGTTTATGGAGAACTTAAGATGGCATAGGAGCTTCCCTTTGAGGGACATTAAACTTGAAGAGAAAACTTTGACGCAGTTTCGGAGACTTGGTGGTCACACAGGAGAGATACTTAAAAATTCCGCATATCCACTTATAGAGAGAGCTTAGGCCTCCCTGAAGAGAGCATAGGCCTGTGGATAAATGCTGATGAACTTATCTAACTTTAGAGAAGTTCCAGACTTCCATCAAGCTGATATTGGTTCCAGGTTATTTTTCATAAAAACTTCATCTTCTTTGGTAGTAGTTCGGCGAGGAGGATGTGTGCGCTCGCTCAAGACGATGGCATGTTGAATAATTATTAATTCTCCCATATTTCATATTCATTCCCCATCCCCGCCCTCGGGAAAAGTAGGCTGCGTGTGTGTATGAAAACGCGTGGGTGCAAGTAAAAAAGAAAGAAAGAAAAAAGCAGCCACTCCGGAGCAGATAGGCTTACTCGTTGTTCTTAGTCCTTACTAACTTCTTTGGTAAGAATGTGATAATATGCATAAGAGAGAAAGACGCGAATCAAAGAATAGTAATTCTCGTCCTACTTTCTGAAATAATCCAATAAATCACTTGGGATTAACGTTCATTTTGTCTCTGTCGAGAGGGGCGATCTTCTTCTTCTTCTTCTTCTGTCCAATAAGGGACATGATTCTCAATCGGGGAGACATTATACTTCCGTGTATAAAAGAGACAGGAAGAAACTACAGCAATATATATTAACAGGAGCTAATAAGCAGGGAATATTAGTTGGTAATACTTCCCTAAACCGATATGAGGGTGGGGTGGCTTTACTCTGTCATCCTCCAGACTAGTCCACTTTGATTATTCTCTTTATATTTTTTTTAACCTCCGTTAAAAGGGAGATAATAATAATAATGTAATAATAATAATATGCAGATATTTATCTGGCCCAAACCCAAAAGATTTTAAAGCGCAAATCAAGCATCTAAAAGGGAAAAAAATATTAGAATTTCGTCATCTATTCATTTACTTCATTTTCCTCTCTAGTTTCCTTCTTTATTTCGCTGAAATAACAATTTAATCGTGCTGAAATAACAGAAGAAGAAGAAATAGCGACCACAAACATATAGGTCCCTGATATAGTGGTTACATATTATTTTGATTATATCATTACTTCATCTAATGAAATAATGATATAATCAAGATATGTAACTGCTGCGTTCACATTTTTGGGTTGCTCGATGCACATAAAAAAAAAATGTGCAACTAAAGGGTTAAGTAATGATCGCTCACCTCTTGCATTTTGAAAGACTAAAGTTAGTCACCTCTGGCTTTATAAAATCTATGTCTGGCTTTATAAAATCAAGGTAAGACTTTACACGCCTTGCTATAATGTCTTTCTCCACGTTGCAGACCATATGCAAGAGAAGCCCTTCGTTAAGTTAATCCCTCACTCTCTCTCTCTCTCTCTCTCTCTCTCTCTCTCTCTCTCAAAGAGGAACAATGCAATATTAACGGAATTCTCAATCTCTTCCTCTTTTGCTCAAATGAAGGGACGGTACTGATTAATGACTATCTTTCTCTATCTCTCTCTTTCTCTTTATGGATTACTGAACAAATCATCTCTCCTCCTCCTCCTCCTCTAGGTAAATACGGATACCGACAAAGATCTCTTTTCCTTCGGAAGGAGTAACGAAAAAGAGGGCAATTTCCCCTTTCTTGCAGAACCCGCAAACGGACGGCAACAATGGCTAAGTAATCAGACTCATTGTTTTCCTTAAGGAAAATTTCCCTTCTTTCGAATACAAAAGTGAAACTCTTCTTTTAATCTTCTCTTTTTTTGCTTATTTTAGGTCGTTTTGTTCTCGGCTAACGAAAACTTAACGCCCGGGTTGTCATGGCAACAGAAGCTTGGAAGTAGATGTTGTTTTAGACCCGAAACCGACGGTGTTGCCTTTTGTGACGATAAATTCGTTAAGCTCCTTGTGACGTCACTACCGATGTCCTTTTAGGGGCAGGTATGATGTCATTTGAGGTAAGAGTGGTGACGTCATTATGTAACAATGAAAAATAAGCGTGCCAGTTTTTTTTATTTATAAAATTTTTTTTATTGGAATTCTTACACAATTTGAAGACATATGACGATTTTAAAATTAATTTCATGACTTATTTTTCCCCTTCAGTCATAAGACTGTTTATGACATGAACTTGTTTTCTTGTCAGATGAAAGGACGAAAAACCGACTCTCTCTCTCTCTCTCTCTCTCTCTCTCTCTCTCTCTCTCTCTCTCTCTCTCTATATATATATATATATATATATATATATATATATATATATATTATATATATATATATGAAATATCCACTTGAAATACCTTTGCTACTTTTCAGTATCGCTTTTTTCATTACCTGATTGAGTAAGGTTAAGTAACGCGAATTATTATTTGGATATATATATATATATATATATATATATATATATATATATATATATATATATATATATATATATATATATATATATATATATATATATATATATATATATATATATATATATATATATATATATATATATATATATATATATATATATATATATATATATATATATTATATATATGTATGTATATATATATGTATATATATATATATATATATATATATATATATATATATATATATATATATATATATATATATATATATATATATATATATATATATATATATATATATGTATTATATATAGATCAGTCCACCCTCAGCTTCCCAGCCCGAGGATGTCTGGCAGCTCCAGACGAAAGCTCGCTTTAAGAAAGAGAGAGAGAGAGACAGAGAGAAAATCGTTAATGACTTTGATGACTATGGTATCATAGTTTATCTGTAAAATTCAAATATATATACCTATTTTGACCCTGTATTTTTACCATGACCTCTATTTGCGCTCTACTAGCCTGTTTAAGTAGCACCGAAAAAGCCGCTATTTGCAAAATAGAGAAGAATCTCTACACGTGTAACGCTGCTGAAGTAGCCATTACTTTTAATAAAGTATGCTTGAGAGAGGGTGTGCTTCCTAAGTACACTATTATATATATATGTATATATATATATATATATATATATATATATATATATATAATTCCAAAAAATAATTCGCGTTACTTAACCTTACTTATTCAGGTAATGAAAAGCGATACTGAAAAGTAGCAAAGGTATTTCAAGTAGATATTTCATAATTCACCTATAAACGATTATTAGAAAAATGTAACTGTTATGTCACTGAATATTCAAACCTTGTTACTTTAAAATATCAACAAAAGCAGACAAACCCGTTTAAGCTTAAAGAACTAAGTTAAGAGCTTAAAAAACTTTATAAAGAAATCAACGGCGCCTATTCTTGAAAATTCAACCAATATAAATGAAATACTACGAAAAATGAAACTAAAACACTCAGGGAATTTTCTCCAAGCATTTTTGCGCCGAAGTTTGAAAGGAGCGAAAAAAGAAAAATCTCCAACAATATATTTTCGATAAATTTAATGGCAGGAGGAAATCCGAAATTACTTTTGAGAAACAGAAAAGGCGGAACGAAATAAAAAAAAAAAAAGTGAAAAGCCTCGTTAATCTATCTTTATTGCGACAGTAATTTGGGAATGATTTTGAGATCAGCCTTCATTACACCGGAAAAATGGCCCACCTTTATTTCGTTCTTTAATAGCGTTGATTAATTTGATTCAAATTCCCGGTGGAAGTTGCGAATGGGTAGGGGTGACCGGTGCAGGAGTAACGGACCGGAAAAAGGGGGGGTGGGAGGGGGGGGGAGTTATTTTACATCGACAGTCGGCCTCCTATTACCACGCGTGAAAACTGTTCACCAGTAACTATTATTTTATTTTTTATTTTCTTTTATCATTTTATTAAACTATCAACCAAGCTGCCAACATCTTTTACTGTATAGATTTACTTACTGAAGTCACATTTGTTCATCAAAATCGGTAGACTCCTTTTAAGATCCTCTTATGCAATATTGACTTTGGGGAAGTCAGTCTTCGCTACTGGATACACAGAATGTCGTCATCCTTCGTCTTCTGTTTTATCTTCTTATAACCCTTCCCTTTAAAGGTTACCGGTTTGCGCTTATTTCTCGGTTTTATTACACAGTTGTGTACGATTAGCCGCTACATACAAAAAGAAAGAAATAAAAAACTACAATATTATCCACTGATTCATCCAAATTATTTTTCTGGACGTATACGTGACCCACTTTAGCTCGCGGGAGAGCCAGAGTGCTATGATCTACTAAAATTTTTTTATTTACTTATTTCTAAGTAAGAAATTAACATAGCGGTAAAAAAAACCAAAAAGAGTAAATACTCTAGATATACCATTATCTAAACACAAAGTCGCTCATTATAACTGGTTGACTACTATATACAACATACAAATAGCGTCACAACAACATGTATATATATATATATATATATATATATATATATATATATATATACATATGTGGTTATATATCATATATATATATATATATATATATATACTTATTGTAAATTACAATAAAAGATTTGCTGGGAAAAGACGCAGTATTTTAGGTAACAATATATTAAATCAAACCGCACCAGAAACCCAAACATTTTAATGCTGCAAAAATGAACAAACTTGGATTCAAAATTACCTCTAAAAAAATTTTAAAAATGCATTTCGAAATTTATATATAACATCCATTCGTTTCCAACACGGAAAATTCGGGATAACCAGCCCCAAATATAAAAGAAATACATATATCGCCGGGAGGGAGGGAGAGAGATGTGTGGGGGGGGAGGGAGGGGATGGTGATATGAGGTGTTGTGGGTGGGGGGAATGAAAGGGAGGGGGGAGGGCGGTTTGGGAGGGAAGTATGGGTGGAGGGAAGGAGGGAGGGTTAGAGGGAGGGAGGAGTGATGTGTTGTGGGTGGAAGGGAGGGGCTGCTGGGGGAGGAAGGGGAGGGTGATACGATTTTTTTGTGTGGAGGGAGAAATGGAGGGGTTGGTGTCGGATGGAGGGGAGGGTGATTTGATGTGTTGTGGGTGGATGGAGGGAAGGGCAGTGTGGTCCTTACCTGACTGACCTTACAGCTCGTTCTTGTTACCCCAGGTCCCTCAGTGTGAGGCGCCTCTAATGTCCACCAGAGAATTGCTAATGCATCTTCCGGTATATTTTGCATCTTCCAATCTTGGATGGTCTGGGATGCAGCTTAGATATTTGTTGAGCTTATTCTTAAACACATTTATGCTCACTCCTGATATGTTCCTCAGATGAGCTGGCAACGTATTGAATAGACGTTGCATTATCGATTTTGGTGCGTAGTCGATTAATGTCCTGTGTGCTTTCCTTAGTTTTCCTGGTACAGTTTTGGACACTTAATCTACCTCTGCTTGCTCTCTCTGATATTTTTAGCTCCACGATTTTTTGGTAATTTCTTCTATCTGTTTCCATGACTGTATTATCATGTAGCATTCTCTTCTCCTTTCTAGACTATATAATTTTACAAATTGTAGTCTTTCCCAGTAGTCAAGGTCCTTAACTTCTATTCTAGTTGTAAAGGACCTTCGTACGCTCTCTGTTTGTGCAATATCCTTTAGGTAGTATGGGTACCATATCATATTGCAATATTAAAGTGGACTACATACATACGTTTTATAAAGCATAATAATGTGTTCGGCTTTTCTTGTTTTGAAGTGCCGTAACAACATTCCCATTATTGCTTTGCATTTTGCCAATATTATTGCTATTTGATCATTGCATAACATATTGCTATTCAACACCATACCAAGGTCTTCAACTGCTTCCTTATTTGTGATTGTCTCGTTATTAGGTCCCTTATATGCATATAGCATTCCTTCTTTATCTCCATAGTTTATTGATTCAAGTTTATCAGAGTTAAATACCATCCTATTTACCTCTGCCCAGAGAGAGAGAGAGAGAGAGAGAGAGAGAGAGAGAGGGTGTGGGGGGGGGGGGGGGGGCGTTTGCCCTTTTGGAATGTAAGGTCCCACCGTAAATTGAGGATTTTTGGACGGGTGAGAGAGAGAGAGAGAGAGAGATTTCCAGCTTTGTATAAACGGGTGCCTCCGTAAACCAGAACGAGAGAGAGAGAGAGAGAGATTTCCAGCTTTGTATAAACGGGTGCCTCCGTAAACCAGAACGAGAGAGAGAGAGAGAGAGAGGCGGGTGGGAGTGAAAGAGAGATATTCTGAAAAAAAAAAAACAATGTAACCAGGCTCCATGATGATTCGAATGCAATCTTTTTCACCTCGAACTATTCATTTGGTAAGCGAGTTCGGAAAGTGAAGTATTATCGTTTGTAAAAGAATTTTCTTTGAGCAAAATTACGTTCTCCGGTATTTTTCAGTCCGGGTTCTAGGAGTAGATTCTTTTTGTTTTTATAATTTTCAAATGACTTTGATTTCACGAGGCATCTGGGCGAATTCAGTCCCGGATAGATGAAGTAACTGTTCAGGATCTAAAATTAATTTTTTATTAATAAGAGAAGCAAAGTGAACACGAGCTACCACGATTAATGGTACGTTTACTCCAGTCAAGTTAAGTAAGACATAAATAAAAGAAACCGCTCGCCACACATGACACTAAGCCATCAGACTGAAAACAACCTGCGGCCATAAATGAGTAAGCAAGGGTTTGTCCTCAAGCTCAATCTGTTTATTACTTTAATAATAAAATAGAAAAGAAATCATTCGATATAAGAGGTCCACAATAATAGAAAATGTTGCGAGTTCGTGTATAATTTACTAAACCCTTTACAAAGCTTTCGAACCCTTCCCTGAAAATGAACCCAGAGAAGGGTTCGAATGCTTTGTAAAGGGTTTTTAAATTATACACGAAATCGCAACATTTTTTATTATTGTGGACCTCGTAGAACATATATACCCTAGCGATAGTTTTCGCCAACTAAAAGAAATCATTACCACAACAGAAAATGCCTCACCAAATAAAACTAAATAAAATAAAAAAAAATAACGGGAAATACCACAGAAGTCAGCTGATCTCTCGTGCTAGTTCTGAAAAACTAAAGTGGCACTGGAGGGAGAAACAGAATTTGCCACACACGTTTTATTATTGTTTTCTTGTTTTCACTTTTCTCTGACATTCTGTAATGGGACAAACAAACATTCAAGGCTTCCTTGAAAGTTTTTTTTTTTTTTTTTCATTTTTTATGCATTTTTAAGAATGATCTATTGTAGATAGCTTTTCATTTTACATTATCTTATTTGTACTTACGGTTATTTACGCCTGTTATGTCCCGTATGTATGTATATATTTATATATATAATAATATATATATATTATATTATATATATATATATATATATATATATATAGGATATATTATATATATATGAATATATATATATATATATATATATATATATATACTATATATATATATATATATTATATATATAGTATATATGTAGGCATGTATGTATATATATATATATATATATATATATAGTATATATATATATGTAGGCATGTATGTATATATATATATATATATATATATATATATATATATACATACATATATATATATATATATATATATATATATATATATATATATATATATATATATATATATATATACCGAGTGATAATATACCAGTAATGATTTGTATTCACTTTCAGTTCATATACACACAAACACAAATACAAATACACACACATACAGTATATATATATATATATATATATATATATATATATATATATCTTTATGTGTGTAATATTAAATGGAAGTCTCTATTTTCATCCAATCCTCCTATGGAATGAGTCCGATTTGCAAAAATATGGTAAAAGTTGAAATCTTAGGCGAGAGGACGATCATAACGACGAGTGCCTTTTAAAACGGTAATGGTATCTGTTCGTTGCCCGGAAACCGAAAATTACTTACTTAACGACAATGACAATTGACGCTCTCATCAAATGTGAAATATTTCATGCGATTTTCGTAGATTTTCTCGCAAGTCGGGCAGGCTTTCGGCAACAATATTAATTAATCGCCTTCTCAGTATTTAACTTTTATATTTACGCAGTTGTTGGCTTATCCAGGTAAATCCTAACTTTAATGGATTAATTCATCATTGGAATTATGCCAGTACACACGTGTAAATCTACATACATGTACTATATATATATTATATATATATCTATATATTATATATATATAGATATTATATATGTATATATATATGTATAATATAATATATATATATGTATATAATAAATATTATAATATGTATTATATACATATATAATATATATATTATATATAGATTATATATATATATATATATATATATATTCTATATACTATATATATATATATAATATATATATATATATTCTATATATCTAATATATATATGTGTACTCTATATATATATCTATCTCGTCTATCATATATATATAATATCTATATATATACATAATATTATATTAGATAATAATATATATATATATAATATATATATATTATACAAGAGTGTGTGTTTTGTGTGTTTATGTACACAAACACACCCACACACATACATATACATTTATCTACTGCAATACTTTTCTTAACACTGATGAAAAAAATGACTTACGACAGCAATCCTTTCCTAATCTATGTTGTTTTTTCCAGATTATGGAACCTAAAAAAAACCTGCTACAAAATATTTTCTCAAGTCTTATAACAAACTACTGACAATGGCAATTCCTTTCAAGAACATTGTCTCTTGATTTGTGAAGTTAAAATAAAATCTGCTACAATATTTTTTATGAATACCAATAGCAAATTACTACTGACGAAAAAAAATCTTTTCTTCATCAAAATAGATTTTTCCTGTTTTGCAATTCAAATAAAATCTACTATAATATAATGTTCTCAATACTGATATAAAATTATGTACAAATGTAACTCCTTCCTTCATTCTGTAGTTGTCTCCTTACTAACGCAAGTACGAAATAACGGACTAAAATTATTTTGCAAATAATACTGATAATAGATTACAGACGACATCAACTTGGTTGTTTCTTGAATTGCTAATGGAAATTAAATCTACTAAAATACAGATAAAAAAATTATATATCGACAGTAATTACTTTCTTAATCATTGCTATGTTCCTTGATTTGTTCCTTAACCATTGCAGATGTTCCCTGATTTGTTCCTTAACCATTGCAGATGTTTCCTGATTTGTTCCTTAACCATTGCAGATGTTTCCTGATTTGTTCCTTAACCATTGCAGATGTTTTCTCATTTGTTCCTTAACCATTGCAGATGTTTCCTGATTTGTTCCTTAACCATTGCAGATGTTTCCTGATTTGTTCCTTAACCATTGCAGATGTTTCCTGATTTGTTCCTTAACCATTGCAGATGTTTCCTCATTTGTTCCTTAACTATAGCAGATCTTTCCTTATTAGTTCCTTAACCATTGCAATGTATCCTCATTTGTTCCTTAACCATTGCAGATGTATCACGATTTGTTCCTTAACTATAGCAGATGTTTCCTCATTTGTTCCTCAACCATTGCAGATGTTTCCTCATTTGTTCCTTAACCATTGAAGATGTTTCCTATTTTGTTCCTTAACCATTGCAGATGTTTCCTCATTTGCATAACCCGATGCAGAATTTGTGGTTTTGAATTTGTTCCTTAACCATTGTTCCTTAACCAATTGGCCATTTATTGTTTCCTGAATTTGTTCCTTAACCAATTGCAGATGTTTTCTCATTTTTTCCTTAACCATTGCAGAATTGTTTTCCTGAATTAGTTCCTTAACCAAATTGCAGTGTTTCCTCATTTGTTCCTTAACCATTGAGTATGTTTTCTATTTGTTTTCCTTAACCCATTGCAGATTTGTTCCTATTTGTTCCTTACCATTGCGATGTTTCTTCATTTGTTCCTTAACCATTGCAGATTTGTTTCCTCATTTGTTCCTTAACCATTGTCGTTATTGTTTTCCTATGTTCTTAACCATTGCAGATTGGTTTCCTTCATTTTGTTCCTTAACCATTGCAGATGTTTCCTACTGTTTCCTTAACCATTTGAGATTGTTTTTCATTTGTTCCTTTAACCATTGCAAATGTTTAGTTTCCTTCCCATGTTTTCTAACCTTTGCAAGATTTGTTTCCTTCCATTTGTTTCCTTAACCATTGGTTTAATTTGTTTTCCTTGGATTCCTTTGTTCCGTTTAACCAAAGTTTGCAGATTGTTTCCTCATTTGTTCCTTAACCATTGCAGATGTTTTCTGATTAGTTCCTTAACCATTGCAGATGTTTCCTCATTTGTTACTTAACCATTGTAGATGTTTTCTGATTTGTTCCTTAACCATTACAGATGTATCCTCATTTGTTCCTTAACCATTCTGATGTATCCTGATTAGTTCCTTAACCATTGCAGATGTTTCCTCATTTGTTCGTTAACCATTGCAGATGTTTCCTCATTTGTTCTTTAACCATTGCAGATGTTTCCTGATTTGTTCCTTAACCATTGCAGATGTTTTCTGATTTATTCCTTAACCATTGCAGATGTTTTCTCATTTGTTCCTTAACCATTGCAGATGTTTTCTGATTAGTTCCTTAACCATTGCAGATGTTTCCTCATTTGTTCCTTAACCATTTTAGATGTTTTCTGATTTGTTCGTTAACCATTGCAGATGTTTCCTCATTTGTTCCTTAACCATTGCAGATGTTTCCTCATTTGTTCCTTAACCATTGTAGATGTTTTATGATTTTTTCCTTAACCATTGCAGATGTTTCCTCATTTGCTCGTTAACCATTGCAGATGTTTCCTCATTTGTTCCTTAACCATTGTAGATGTTTTCTGACTTGTTCCTTAACCATTGCAGATGTTTCCTCATTTGTTCCTCCACCATTGCAGATGTTTCCTCATTTGTTCCTTAACCATTGCAGATGTTTCCTCATTTGTTCCTTCACCATTGTAGATGTTTTCTCATTTGTTCCTTAACCATTGCAGATGTTTCCTCATTTGTTCCTTAACCATTGCAGATGTTTCCTCATTTGTTACTTAACCATTGTAGATGTTTTCTGATTTCTTCCTTAACCATTGCAGATATATCCTCATTTGTCCGTTAACCATTGCAGATGTTTCCTCATTTGTTCCTTAACCATTGCAGATGTTTCCTCATTTGTTCCTTAACCATTGCAGATGTTTCCTTATTTGTTCCTTAACCATTGCAGATGTTTTCTGATTAGTTCCTTAACCATTGCAGATGTTTCCTCATTTGTTCCTTAACCATTGCAGATGTTTCCTCATTTGTTACTTAACCATTGTAGATGTTTTCTGATTTGTTTGTTAACCATTGCAGATGTATCCTCATTTGTTCGTTAACCATTGCAGATGTATCATGATGTGCTCCTGAACCATTGCAGATGTATCCTGATTTGTTCCTTAACCATTGCAGATGTTTCCTCATTTGTTCCTTAACCATTGCAGATGTTTCCTCATTTGTTCGTTAACCATTGCAGATGTATCATGATGTGTTCCTTAACCATTGGAGATGTATCATGATTTGTTCCTTAACCATTGCAGATGTTTCCTCATTTGTTCGTTAACCATTGCAGATGTATTCTGATTTGTTCCTTAACCATTGCAGATTTATCCTGATTTGTTCCTTAACCATTGTGATGTATCCTATTTGTTCCTTAACCATTGCAGATGTTTCCTCATTTGTTCGTTAACCATTGCAGATGTATCCTGACTTTACCCTTAACAATTGCAGATGTATCCTGATTTGTTTGTTAACCATTGCAGATGTATCCTGATTTGTTTGTTAACCATTGCAGATGTATCCTGATTTGTTCCTTAACCATTGTGATATATCCTATTTGTTCGTTAACCATTGCAGATGTATCCTGATTTGTTCCTTAACCATTGCAGATGTTTCCTCATTTGTTCCTAAACCATTGCAGATGTTTCTTCATTTGTTCATTAACCATTGCAGATATATCCTCATTTATTCCTTAACCATTGTAGACGTTTCCTCATTTGTTCCTTAACCATTTTAGATGTTTCCTCATTTGTTCCTTAACCATTGCAGATGTTTCCTCATTTGTTCATTAAACATTGCAGATATATCCTCATTTATTCCTTAACCATTGTAGATGTTTCCTCATTTGTTCATTAACCATTGCAGATGTATCCTGATTTGTTCCTTAACCATTGCAGATGTTTCCTCATTTGTTCATTAATCATTGCAGATGTTTCCTCATTTGTTGATCGACCATTGCAGGTGTATCCTATTTGTTCCTTAACCATTGTGATGTATCCTGTTTGTTCCTTAACCATTGCAGATGTTTCCTCATTTGTTCGTTAACCATTGTGATGTATCCTATTTGTTCCTTAACCATTGCAGATGTTTTCTGATTTGTTCCTTAACCATTGCAGATGTTTCCTCATTTGTTCATTAACCATTGTGATGTATCCTATTTGTTCCTTAACCATTGCAGATGTTTTCTGATTTGTTCCTTAACCATTGCAGATGTTTCCTCATTTGTTCATTAACCATTGCAGATATATCCTATTTGTTCCTTAACCATTGCAGATGTTTCCTCATTTGTTCATTAACCATTGCAGATGTATCCTGATTTGTTACTTAACCATTGCAGATGTTTCCTCATTTGTTCATTAACCATTGCAGATGTATCCTGATTTGTTCCTTAACCATTGAAGATGTTTCCTCATTTGTTCATTAACCATTGCAGATGTTTCCTCTTTTGTTCATTAACCATTGCAGATGTATCCTATTTGTTCCTTAACCATTGCAGATGTATCCTGATTTGTTCCTTAATCATTGTGATGTATCCTGTTTGTTCCTTAACCATTGCAGATGTTTCCTCATTTGTTCGTTAACCATTGCAGATGTATCCTGATTTGTCCCTTAACCATTGCAGATGTATCCTGATTTGTTCGTTAACCATTGGAGATGTATCCTGATTTGTTCCTTAACCATTGTGATATATCCTATTTGTTCGTTAACCATTGCAGATTTATCCTCATTTGTTCCTTAACCATTGTGATGTATCCTATTTGTTCCTTAACCATTGCAGATTTTTTTCTGATTTGTTCCTTAACCATTGCAGATGTTTTCCTCATTTGTTTCATTAATAACCATTGCGAATATATCCTATTTGTTTCCTTAACCATTGCAGATGTTTTTCCATCATTTGGTTCATTAACCCATTGGCAGATGTATTTGTCCTGATTTGTTACTTAACCATTGCAGATGTTGTGCCTCTTGTTTTTTTCGTTTAACCATTGCAGCTGGTATCCTGATTTGTTCCTTTAAACCATTGAAGATGTTTCCTCAATTTGTTTCATTACCATTGCAGATGTTTTCCTCGTTTTGTTTTCAATTAAACCATTGCAGAATGTATCCTATTTGTTCCCTTAACCATTTGCAGATGTATCCGTGGGATTTCCTGATTTGTTCCTTAATCATTGTGATGTATCCTGTTTGTTCCTTAACCATTGCAGATGTTTT
The DNA here is from genome assembly GCF_015104395.2 of Macrobrachium nipponense. Taxonomy (NCBI): domain Eukaryota; kingdom Metazoa; phylum Arthropoda; class Malacostraca; order Decapoda; family Palaemonidae; genus Macrobrachium; species Macrobrachium nipponense. The sequence goes on from NC_087212.1 coordinate 14,800,627, forward strand.
CCGTTCATTTGTTCGTTTAACCATTGCAGATGTAATCCTGATTTTGTCCCCCTTAACCAATTGGCAGATTGTATCCTGATTTGTTCGTTAACCATTGCAGATGTATCCTGATTTGTTCCTTAACCATTGTGATATATCCTATTTGTTCGTTAACCATTGCAGATTTATCCTGATTTGTTCCATAACCATTGTGATGTATCCTATTTGTTCCTTAACCATTGCAGATGTTTTCTGATTTGTTCCTTAACCATTGCAGATGTTTCCTCATTTGTTCATTAACCATTGCAGATATATCCTATTTGTTCCTTAACCATTGCAGATGTTTCCTCATTTGTTCATTAACCATTGCAGATGTATCCTGATTTGTTCCTTAACCACTGTAGATGTATCCTGATTTGTTCCTTAACCACTGTAGATGTATCCTGATTTGTTCCTTAACCATTGTGATGTATCCTGTTTGTTCCTTAACCATTGTAGAGGTTTTCTCATTTGTTCCTTAACCATTGCAGATGTTTCCTCATTTGTTCATTAACCATTGCAGATGTTTCCTCATTTGTTCATTAACCATTGCAGATGTTTCCTCATTTGTTTCCTTAACCCATTGCAGATTTTTGTTTCCTCATTTGTTCATTAACCATTGCAGTAATTTCCTCATTTATGTTCCTTAAGCCATTGCAAGATGTTTTCCTCATTTGTTTCCTTAACCATTGCCAAGATGTTTCCCTCATTTTTTGTTCATTAACCCGCATTGGCAGATGTTTTCATCATTTGGGTTTCCTTAACCCATTGGCAGATGTTTTCCTCATTTGTTCATTAACCATTGCAGATGTTTCCTCATTTGTTCATTAACCATTGCAGATGTATCCTGATTTGTTCCTTAACCACTGTAGATGTATCTTGATTTGTTCCTTAACCATTGCGATGTATCCTGTTTGTTCCTTAACCATTGCAGATGTTTCCTCATTTGTTCCTTAACTATTGCAGATGTTTTTTCATTTGTTCCTTAACCATTGCAGATGTTTTCTCATTTGTTCCTTAACCATTGCAGATGTATCCTGATTTGTTCCTTAACCATTGTCGATGTATCCTGTTTGGTTCCTTGAACCATTTGGCAGATGTTTTCCTCATTTGTTTTCCTTAACTATTGGCATGATTTTTTTTCATTTGTTCCTTCTAATCATTGCAGATGTTTTCCCTTCATTTGCTTGTTTCCTTAACCATTGCAGATGTATCCTGATTTGTTCCTTAACCATTGCGATGTATCCTGTTTGTTCCTTAACTATTGCAGATGTTTCCTCATTTGTTCCTTAACCATTGCAGATGTATCCTGATTTGTTTCTTAACCATTGTGATGTATACTTGTTCCTTAACCATTGCAGATGTTTCCTCATTTGTTCGTTAATCATTGCAGATGTATCCTGAATTGTTCCTTAACCACTGCGATGTTTGCTGATTTGAGCAGTTAAGGAAAAAGAATTCCTGCAGGGCAAGACCGCTGGAGAGGAAGCGCTCGGATGTTTTGAAGAAGAACGGACTCACCCGGCTGTTTAACTTGCTTAAGGACTTGACACGGAATTAGCGCTTGTTTCCTGAAACTCTTAGGGAAGAGACTGTTTGCCATGCAGACACTTGAACAAAGAAAAAAAACGAGCACAGAGAGAGAGAGAGAGAGAGAGAGAGAGAGAGAGAGAGAGAGAGAGAGGCTGTGGTAGGTCATAAAAAAAAATCATTATGTTATGAATTTTGAGTCCTTCGACTTATAGAATGAAGGTGAAAATGAACTGAGAGTTTATAGGACATTCGGTATATGGAATAATCCAGTGCTAAAATGAGAGATACAATGAGAGAGAGAGAGAGAGAGAGAGAGAGGAGGAGAGAGAGAGTAGAATGGGCTTAAGGGGACCGCCTCAGTTGGGAGGCCTGAAGTACGACAATTCTGAGGTCGGTGGGCGAAATCGAGTTTTACTCATTTCTGGTAACATTGATGTGTGACACAGCCAGACGTAAAATATTAGTGCTCTAGCTAACCTGTAAGTGGGTCAAAAATGATTTTTTGTGAAAGTACCTGCAATGAAAATATCACGAAAAATACGATGTTTTGATATCCTTTCGTTCCGTTGCGTTTTACATAAATTTTCCATGGGTAATCATATTTGTTATACGACATTTTTCCCATCCTAAATTTTCTGAAGCCGAGAGGCAGGAGCAGTGTTGCCACACGTACGATAATTGTCGTACATGTACGATAAAAACGGCCTTGGTACGATGTACGATAGCATTTTCCATAATCGTACGGTTTGTACGATAATTCTAAGGTGTTGATAAGTATATAATTACAAATATAAGTGGCCGGTGAACTCCTCCATGAAACAGGCTAATTTCTAAAAATAAATAAATAAATAAATAAATAAATAAAACTATTTCAGAGTCCGTACATGGCTTGCCGCCGCTTGTCTCCAATTGTAACGTGGTTCAAAGCTATTGGAACAGTGGGAGGCACTGTAGCTATTTTACTCGGAGAAGTGGTTCGCTGAGAAACTATTAGCAACAGAGTTGATTATCAACTCCCATGTATAGAATTAAACCAAACAGAGAATAGACCAACCAATCAGGTCTTGACCGATCTCAGCCGGTCTTTCATTTTTTTCTTTTTTTCAGCATTTTCGCACATATAACTTCACCTATCAATCATCATCGTCAGCCCTACATTCACTTTTGTCATCAACTTTTGATAGAATATGGGGCCACTATCATTCCCGAGAATCACTTTCGCGTAGGAAAAAAAAATAAAATAAAATCATAGGAAATGAGACGTAACGTGAATGTCTTGATGTCACCGAGGCGTGATGTATCTTTGAATGACCTCATCGACGTTTTTATTTATTTATTTATTTTTTTAATATGTCTTCGGGGCAAAACGTCTCAATAGAATGAGTGCAAACGGTACTCCTGGTTTCGTGCAAATTATTTTCGGTAATATAGATGGAAAGTACTTCTCTCTATCTCTCTCTCTCTCTCTCTCGGCTTGACGTAATCACTATGATACGAATGCCAGGATTATTTGCCATTTCCTCTGTACAGTCATTTGCAATGCATGCATCATACGAGTGTGCATGTATATATATTATATATAATAAATAAAGGTTTTTGCCACGAAGGAAAAAAATGAAAAAGCGAGATAGCCAAGCACTCTCGGTCTAGTGCGACCCTTTACTCAGGCACAACTGATCTTACAGAGGAATAAAAACAATCAAAGTAGGCTTAATATCCAAACTGACACTACAAGATTAACAATAAAGTCGATTTCACTCTACAGAAACGAGGAAACGCCTGAGGGCAGTATAAGCGAATTTTTAGGCAGCCACACCTTGGAGGATACACACGTGGTCAACAGATGATTCATCCAGAAAACAATACATTTTGAAAATACAAGGAGGCATATACAACTTATTACCATGAAATTTACAAAAAATGTTCCCAAAAAAATTAATGAAAAGACGAAAAAAAGAATATAAATATATCGAGAAAGAGAGAAAGGGAGAGAGAATATCGAGCAAAAGAGAGAGAGAGAGAGAGAGAGAGAGAGAGAGAGAGAGAAGAGAGAGAGAGAGAGAGAGAAATAATAACTATATACATGTGGGACTAATTTATTAGTAGTTCACTTATTTTAAGGTCCTTCATAAACATTTTACAAATATACGGGTCCAAATGGTACAATCCCGGACTAAGATTTAGGTTGTTTTTATTAGTGATTTGTATAATTGCCGATTCCAGTAAATTTCTTGAAATATAATCATTAGATCTAGCAATTACAGAGGTATCACCCCAATTAATACAATGAGATTTTTCACTCAGATGGATAAACAGTGCATTTGAAGTCTGGGCTGTTCCAACTGAATATATATGCTGCTTAATACGTACACAAACTTTTACTTTACTGACCAACGTAAAACGATGAGCAATCCTTACAGGGAATTTTTAAGTCATTTACATACGTCATGAGTGATACACCTGGTCGTGCTAAGACTATTTCTCATAATGTGAAATTGCAAAGTGATTAACCAATCAGAGCTAAGAATTACCCAATTCCTTTAAGTTTGCTCGATGAATTCAATAGGGAGGTAGATAGAATGATTAATATGGATATTATTCAACCTTCAACTTCTGATCATTGTTCACCTGTTGTTATTGTATGAAAACCTAATGGAAGTATACATTTATGTGTTGACTTTAGAACTCTTAATAAATATTCAAAATTTGATGCAGAACCGATGCCTAGTATAAATGACGATTTACTTAAAATGAATGGCGTTAAATATTTTACTGAATTAGATCTGTGTAAGGAGTACTGGCAGGTTCCATTAGATCCTAGAGCTATGAAATTTACAGCTTTTTCTACTAAGTATGGGTTAATGGAAATTAAAGTGATGCCATTTGGTCTTAAAACCGCGTGTGCAACATTCGTAAGATTGATGAGACAAGGATTGTCAGGGTTATCAAATGTATCTTGTTATTTTGATAACATTGTTATTTTCAGTAAATCCTGGAGTAATTATCTTAATCATATTAAGTTAGTTCTTTCAAGACTTCGTGACCATGGCCTAACAGCTGGTCCTGATAAATGTTTCTTCGCATTCAGTGAAATAAGGTATCTTGGGTATAAACTAGGAAATAACTGTTTATCGCCTATTAAATCCAGAGTAGATGATATTGTTAATATGCCTGTTCCAACAACAAAGAGGGACTTACGTTCATTTATGGGAACATTAGGGTATTACAATAGATTTATTCCAAACTTTTCTATTTTGTCTGCCCCGATTAATGATTTATTGAAGAAAAACTGTAGTAATCAATTAAATTGGTCTGATAATCAACTTAAATGTTTCAATGATCTTAAAGCTTATCTTTTAAAATCTCCTATCTTGATGTTGCCTGATGTAAAAAAGAAGTTTTATTTGCGAACAGATGCGTCGTATCATGGTTTGGGTGCTGTTATATTGCAGGATCATGATGGTATGTTTAAACCAGTTTGCTATGCAGGTAGGAAATTAAATAAATCTGAATTAAATTACTCGACAATTGAGAAAGAACTTTTTGCAATTGTTTGGGGAATAGAAAGATTTAAAGAATTTTTGTATGGTAAAGATTTGTTCTTCAAACTGATCATGCACCTCTTAAGTATCTTAGTAGTATGAAAAATAAGAATGACTGCCTTATGCGTTGGGCATTAAGTTTGCAACCATATTCTTTCTTTATTGAGTACATAAGAGGGTCTAATAATGTGTGTTCATATGATCAGTAGATGCATATAGTTTTTTTTTTTAAGCTTGTCGTTCAAACTTAGTTGGGGGGTTTGTCGAGGAATGCTGTGCTGCCATCTCTTGTATATATTTTCACTCCATGGACTAAAGATGTTATTTCTTTGTTTATTTGGTTGTCCTTGTTTTTTTTTTCTTAACATGGAGAGTCCCCGGCATTTCTCTGATCACTACCTGACACCTAGCCACCCGTAACAGTAAGTACTGAAAAGACTCCTTTATATAAATTGTTCTATGTATTAGTGCATTATATAATGTCGTGTGTTGAAGTGATTCAGTGTTTATAAATGTATACTGTATAACTAATGAAGATTGTTTGTGTATTGGAAATGTCATATGTTAACCTGTGAGTGTTTAAAAGTTTATAGAGTATAAACAATAAGGTTTGCATTAAGTTTGACTTCATTGTGCATTTTCTGCAGTCAAGAACTTAATTATATTATATCAACAGTTATATAGCTGTAAATATGTTTATATTTTGCAGAACTCCTTAGACCTTGGTCAGTCGTCTTCATTCTTGGTTCTAGACCCTAGACTCTTGGTCCTTGGATCTTATTTCATCCTTAGATACTCATGATTCTTCGTCAGATTGTAATCACGTGTAGTACTTATCCTGATCCTGATTATACGCTCAAGATCTTCAATAGACCTTTATATTATTATAGAAGTTCCTGGTGTTATACATTAAGTTTGTTAATTTTGTATGTTTCAGTTTGTAAATATATTTTAAGTTAATAGAATTTTTCAAGTTATACCTTTATATTAAAAATTAAACAAGGAAACTTAAAAATGAACAATCAAATATATTTTTAAAAGAACCAGAGTTCATGGAATATAAAATATAAAAACCATAACTCGACACTTTTTTTACAAAAGTCCCTATTGACTCTGTGCTAGAATATTTAAGTAATGAACTTGTATTGCATAAATTGCGCATGTCCGTTAGTCAAATAATTTCATTGATTAAGTTATATATTTGTGATTGCAGATTTATTTTAATGGAGAATATTACCAACAAATATTTGGATGGCCTTTCAAACTTATGTATGGAATTTTTTGAAAGACAACACCTCCCTAATATCACACTTGTCCCCTTAAAATGGTACAGATATGTAGATGACATCTTAGTAGTCTTACCTGTTGGTATCGATGTAAATGATTTATTGTCTAAATTGAATAATTTAGTGCCATCCATAAAATTCACTGTTGAAATTGAAAATAACAATGTCCTCCCTTTCCTAGATGTATTAATACATAGAGAATCTTTCCAATGTAAATTCAGTATTTATAGAAAACCCACAAATAATTTAACATATGTATATTTTTATTCTGGCCACCATCTTAATATTAAAATTTCAATTTTTTCTTCTATGTTCCTACGTGCTTTGCGTATCACGAGTCCACAATATCTTGACCAAGAAATAGAATACGTAAAAAAGATAGGAAGCGATCTCTGCTACCCACCTAATTTAATTGAGTTATGTTATCAAAAGGCTCACAAAAAGTTTTGTAGTGTTGCTATTAATGAAAAAGAAATGCCTAAAAATGTACTTAGCTTGCCTTACTTTCGTGGATTTGAAACCATAAAATCAATATTTAAATCGTTTAATGTTGCTGTAGTGTTCTCTTATAACAATACCATTAAAGATATGCTAATTAAGAATAGTCCCCTAACAAATAACAACATCATTTACAAAATTCCTTGTAAGGATTGCCCATCGTTTTACGTTGGTCAGTCAAGTAAAATTTATGTGTACGTATTAAGCAGCATATGTATTCAGTTGGAACAGCCCAGACTTCAAATGCACTGTTTATCCATCTGAGTGAAAAATCTCATTGTATTAATTGGGGTGATACCTCTGTAATTGCTAGATCTAATAATTATGTTTCAAAAATTTACTGGAATCAGCAATTATACAAATCACTAATAAAAACAACCTAAATCTTAGTCCGGGATTGTACCATTTGGACCCGTATATTTGTAAAATGTTTATGAAGGACCTTAAAATAAGTGAACTACTAATAAATTAGTCCCACATGTAAACAGTTATTATTTCTCTCTCTCTCTCTCTCTCTCTCTCTCTCTTTTATTTTGCTCGATATTCTCTCTCCCTCTCTCTCTTGCTCGATATATTTATATTCTTTTTTTCGTCTTTTCATTAATTTTTTTGGGAACATTTTTTGTAAATTTCATGGTAATAAGTTGTATATGACTCCTTGTATTTTCAAAATGTATTGTTTTCTGGATGACCACGTGTGTATCCTCCAAGGTGTGGCTGCCTAAAAATTCGCTTATACTGCCCTCAGGCGTTTCCTCGTTTCTGTAGAGTGAAATCGACTTTCTTGTTAATCTTTTAGTGTCAGTTTGGATATTAAGCCTACTTTGATTATGTTTTTTTTTTCCTCTGTAAGATCAGTTGTGCCTGAGTAAAGGGTCGCATTAGACTGAGAGTGCTTGGCTATCTCGCTTTTTCATTTTTTTCCTTCGTGGCAAAATCCTTTATTTATTATATATAATATATATACATACACACTCGTATGATACATGCATTGCAAATGACTGTACAGAGGAAATGGCAAATAATCCTGGCATTCGTATCATAGTGATTACGTCAAGCAGAGAGAGAGAGAGAGAGAGAGAGAGAGAGAGAGAGAAGTACTTTCCATCTATATTACCGAAAATAATTTGCACGAAACCAGGAGTACCGTTTGCACTCATTCTATTGAGATGTTTTCCCCCGAAGACATATTAAAATAAAAAAATAATAAAAACGTCGATGAGGTCATTCAAAGATACATCACGCCTCGGTGACATCAAGACATTCACGTTACGTCTCATTTCCTATGATTTTATTTTTTTTTTTCTTTCTTACGCGAAAGTGATTCTCGGGAATGATAGTGGCCCCATATTCAATCAAAAGTTGACGAAGAAAGTGAATGTAGGGCTGACGATGATGATTAGAAGGTGAAGTTATGTGCGAAAATGCTGAAAAAAAGAAAAAAATGAAAGACCGGCTGAGATCGGTCAAGACCTGATTGGTTGGTCTATTCTCTGTTTGGTTTAATTTTATACTATATATTTTGTACATGTCTTTACCTATATATGTATATTACATATATTATTATATATATTATATATATAGATATATTATATATATATATATATATATAATATATATATATATATATTATATGCATCAGTTCTTGAAAGTGTGTATGCTTTTATGTATAAATGATGTCCAAGGAATTTAATGTATAATCATGAAAAATATTTATGGGATAAATGTATATCATACATGTGTGTATACATAATACACACACACACGCACGCACACAGATAGATATATATATATATATAATATATATATATATATATATATATCATACATATATAACTATATATATATATATATATATATATATATATATATATATATATATATATATATATATATATATATAATAACCACGAATAATTTTCGTGGAAAAATTGAATTCCTTGGCCATAAATGCATACATGAATATATACACTCACTTCAGAAGTATAAGTATGAATGAATATTTTCATGCATAAATTGAATTCATTGTACAAACACATACACACACGCGCTTCAGAACTATAAGTATGAATAATTTTATTTATTATTAATTCATTGTACGTACATTCTTTCATGAATGTTATAATATACATACATACACGCAGATATATAATATATATATATATATATATATATATATATATATATACGTATAGATATATATATATCTATATATATCTATATATATAATATATATGTGTGTCGTGTGTGTGTGTGTGTGTGTGTGTGGTGTGTGTGTATGTGTATGTATGTATATTATACACATTCATAAAAGAATGTACGTACAATGGAATTTAATAATGAATAAAAATATTCATACTTATAGTTCTGAAGCGCGTGTGTGTATGTGTTTGTACAATGAATTCAATTTATGCATGAAAATATTCATTCATACTTATACTTCTTGAAGTGAGTGTAAATATTCATGTATGCATTTATGGCCAAGGAATTCAATTTTTCCACGAAAATATATGGTACTATATATATATATATATATATATATATATATATATATGACATACACACATATATGATATATATATCTGTGTGCGTGCGTGTGTGTATATTATGTATACACACATATGTATGTATATACAGTTATACCATAAATATTTTCATGATTATACATTAAATTCCTTGAACATACATTTATACATAAAGCATACGCACACTTCAAGAACTGTATGCATGAATATTTTCACGCATAAATTGAATTCATTGGCCATACATACATACATGAATACATACATGCACTTCAAGAACTATAAGCATGAATATTTTCATGCATAAATTTAATTCTTTGACCATACATACATTAATATACATGAACACATACACATACTTCGAGAACTATAAGTACGAATATTTTCAAGCATAAACTGATTATTTTGACCATACATTCATACGTGAATACTTACACGCCCTTCAAGAACTATAAACTAATTTCATGCATAAAAAAATATAAGATTCTTCAAATAACTGAACAATTGAGGAGGAACCAGACAATGGTCTCCAAATTGCTAGACTTGATAAGAGGTTTTAAAATCATATTGCAGTGATATTTCCTTCAAACAGATTCAGAGTTTAATCAAAATAATTTCTTTATAAGAGGAGTTGTGATTTGCCCATTCAACTAAAGACGTGAATGCTTCACTAAAATGAATGTGAAGAACTAAGAGCAATTAGAGAGAAATCTGCAAAAAACAGGGGGAAATAATTTTACAGACTAATCAAAATCATTTCATCAATGGTTGAGGAAAAAAGGACAAATCAGATTTTTTTTCTGCTTCAATATAGTACAGGTTAAATTCACGTATTATGTAATATGTCTCCGAGGAATAACCAATGGGAAATCCAGCAGTCTCCTCCACATGACGTCATACAGCACTTGAAGACTTTCGGCTCTTCACCCGAAGCTATGAAACAGCTCCGAATCCTTCGTGGTGAAGGATGCAAATGAGCCCCCAATCCAGTCTCCAGGAGCGCCTTAGTGGCGTGGTTGGTATGGTGTTTTCGTCCCACCTCGGTGGTCGCCGGTTCTATTCTCGACCATTCCATTGAGGAGTGTGAGATGTGCACTATTTCTGGTGATAGAAGTTCACTCTCGACGTGGTTCGGAAGTCACGTAAAGCCGTTGGTCCCGTTGCTGAATAACCACTGGTTCCATGCAACGTAAAAAACCATACAAACAAAGTCTCCAGGGATCGGAGTCCTCAGACCTCGGAGAATTCGATCCTGGAGACGCTCCGGTTCGGGGGATCCCGTCACCGAAGACCAAGTGGCTTGAATAAAAACTAAGCATAAGAGAAGTCGTCTGTATCGGTATCATTAGTCAAAATGATTTTCCAGTGTGTAATCAACGCATTCGGAGCTTTTGTCGCTGCCTTTACGCTGCTACTTAGGATCGTGTTTGTGGGTGGCATCAACTGGAGGACGTCTCTCGAGACCGAACTCCTTTGCTGCGATGTCGCTCAACAAACCCTTATGGAGTTCAGGAGAGAAAACAGAATGCTCCGCATTCTGCATTTCATTCTGAACTTTATTGGACTTTCTGGTATGATTGGATACGATGAACCTTCTCTGTCTGCCTGCATTGGACCCTTGCAAGCCTTGGTGAGGAACACTCTCCTAGGTGAGCAGGGAACATCCCCAGCTGAGGAGGTTCTTCGTAGAGTGGATGAACTCGTTTTTTTGCCAAAAGTGTTCCTGTTTCTTACAACCGTCGCCATTACAATGTTCTTCTTCAAAGGGAAGAAGAAGATTGCTGGAAAGATTGAACAGACTTTGGTAACTGAAACTGAAGAAAAGGCCACAGACTGGATAACGGAAGACGGAGACGACTTGACTCGCAGAACAGTAGATGACAGGATAGAACAAGAAGAAGAGGACAGAAAAGAACTGGAAGAAGAGGTCAGCAAAGAACTGGAAGAAGACGACATGGGAAAACTAGAAGAGGACAGTAAAGAACTTGAGGAAGACAACATAGGAAAACTGCAAGAAGAGGTCAGCAAAGAACTGGAAGAAGAGGACAGGATAGAACTCGAGGAAGTAGAGGAACTGAACCAAGATATTTTGGAACTTTCTGTTCCAGAATTCACAAATGAAACCAGTTCCATGGATCTCGAATCTGAAAACTGCGAAGCAGAGAGCATCGATGAGGTCCCCCTGGAGGAGCCACGAAAGGAAGAGGAAAACGTTCCCCCAAAACTGACAAAGGAAGTTAAATTAGTTAATGAAGACTTGTATGAATTCCCAATATCGAAGACTGAAAAACTCATTTTACGCAAAATAGGAAAAGAGGTCAAGGAATTCACACAGTTCTACAACGTTCGCCTCGACCTTCCCGAAGACGACACCAAGGAAGTTGCCTATTTGGAAGGCGCTGAAAATCGTGTCCAAATGGCCTTCCAGCACATCCAAGAAATCCTCGAAGAACACGAGAGAGAAGGATATAATATCGATGCTGAAGACCTCGACAGTGAAGAGCCCGCTCCCCCTTCTGAGGAATTGGTGCACGAACCCGAAATTGGATTGAATTTTGCTGCCATCCTCAAGAAGGGTCCTCCAGAGAAAAAGAAAGAGACGAAGCAAACTTTCTTCATTGTGCAACGCAAAACTTTCCCCATCATGGAGGAATGGCTCGAAGAGGACGACGAAGAAGAGGATATAGAATTTGAAAGTGATTTAGAAACTCCCGAGAAAGGTAACTGGGAGTTCGAGGAAGATGAATGGGAGTTTGAGGAAGATGAATGGGAGTTTGAGGAAGACAGGCACAAGATTATTGTTGGCATATCGCTTCGCGAGGCTCCTGAAGAGGACGGCCAGGGAGGCATGCGAAGCAGACGTTTACTGAAATGTGTGCCCCGACGACTTAACATTCTTCTTCCTCATCATAAAGAACAGGAAGAGGCTGAAGAGGAAAAAGTTCCTCTTCAGGAAAAGGCGGAAGAGCCTGCAAAGGAGGAGGAATCAGACCGTCAAGAGGAAAACTTCGAAGAATCTGAGGAACAAGAGGAAACGCCCGGTCTCACCCTGAAGGAATCGGTAGAAGAAAATGTTCTTCACGAAGAAAAGGAGGAAAACGGTCCTCCTCCTCCTCCCCCGGAAGACAAAGCCAATGAACCTGAAGGAGTGGAAGCGAAGGTACAGGAAGAATCAGAAAAAATGTCCTTTGCTAACATAGCAAAGATTCTTCCTGTGCCGAAAAGTGCCACCCCCGCTGAAAACTCTATGGCAAAACCAACTGGCCCAATTAAAAACCCCGAGGTAACACGACCTGCAAAGGGAGATAACTGGAAAACGACACGACCCCGAAGATGTGGACCTCTCAAACAGTGTGGAGGAAAAGCCTTCTCCTTCCACTGTGAGAACGACCTGGACATGGGTCAGATCATTGGCAAAGGAGGGAAATTTGCCAAGTTGGCCAGGCAAGACCACGGGGTCGTCATGAGCGTCCAGAACGATGGTTCGAGAATTGTCCAGCTCAAAGGCCCCAAGAAGAATGTTGAAAAAGTCTACAATGAAATCAGATTCAGAGTGGACAAGGTTTTCAACATTAGTGAGCTGACTCAGGTCTCAAAAGGGCTCTTTGCAGTAGGAAAAGAAGATTTCGTGATGACTGTTGATCAGGAATTCAGAGAGGCCATATTGGGACCACAAGAGCTAACCCTTCGGAAACTCATCAGGGAACAGAATGTGGCCATCTACCTCCCTGACCAAGATGATCAGCGGAACTACATCAGTATCTTCGGCCCACTCAAACAAGCCCAGGAAGCTGAAAGTGTCATATCTAAAATGATTGATGACATCCAGAACTTTTCAGCAGAAAACGACCTGAAACTTGTGGGCTTGGATTGGTACCAATTCGACTTAGGACTTGAGGGCAGACGTCTCCTTCTTGCCCTCAACGGACAAGGAGCCAGGGAAGTCAGAAACCTCTTCAAAGTAACACTGATTCTTCCGAAAGAAGAAGACGAGAGGGAAATAGGCTTTTTAGGAGGAGACCTGAACCAAGTTAAAAAGGCGTATGACCACCTTCGTCTCCTCCTTGAAGAAGTCAGTGTAAGAAGTTGTGACATCACAACTGAAGGACTGACCAGAATTGGGGCTGGCCAATACCGTCTGGAAGTGGAAGCCCAACACAAAGGACTTCTAGTCGGCCCCAAAGGAGATAAGCTGAGGAAAATCGAGAAATACAACAACGTCAAGATCATTGTGCACAAGAAAACAGATGGCTTTGTCACCATACAAGGTCAATTGAAGGATGTAGAGGACGCTTGTCTCGACATTAAAGAAGCCATGGCGCCCAAAGGAAAGAATAAAATAGGCCACCAAGGAGGAAGGAACTTCCCACAGGAGGAAGTCGTCCCAGGCTTAACCAGGATAGAAGATCGCCTCTACGGAATCCTCCTAGACAGGGAGGAACGAGCTATGGTCATCGGCCGAGGAGGACACAACATCAAAAGACTGGTTAACGAATACAAAGTCGTCTTCCAAGGCCCTAAGGCGGACGAAACCTCTAACAACTGCACCGTTAGAGGGAACGAAAAGGACGTCGTTGGTTTCTTTAACGAGGTCCAGGATATCGTCGCTGCCAAAGGGCAGAAGAAGAACTTCGACGGGGGACAAAGGACCAAACGAGGAGTCACTTTGGGCGACTTCTTTTGAAGCGAAGGACGAACTCTGCAGAAGGAAAGGAAGATTTGATGAAGAAGAGCGTTGTATTTGGCACCAATGTAAGAAACAGGAATTAGTGTGAAAGTGTTGTGATTGTAGAAAAATAGAAAAGGTGGATAGTAATATCCCCACCAAAAAAATATAAAAGACAAAAGCCCTAAAAAATATAAAATGGAAAAAGTAAAAAAAAAAAATTATTAGTTTTAAGTGAATTAGTTTTTAAGTGATTCAGAAAAATAGAAAAGGTGGATAGTAATATCCCCACCAAAAAAAAATATAAAACACAAAACCCCTAAAAAATAAAAAATGGAAAAAATAAAAAATAAATTATTAGTGTTATATGAATTAGTTTTTAAGTAATTTAGTATAAGTGTTGTGATTGTAGAAAAATAGAAAAGGTGGATAGTAATATCCCCACCAAAAAAAATATAAAAATAAAAAATCCTTAAAAAATATAAAATGGAAAAATAGAAAAAAAATTAGTGTTAAGTTTGTAAGGGAAATCATTTTGCTATTAGTTTAATGATTAGAAAATATTATTTTATATTAAATGGGATTTTGTGTTTGTGTTAATTTGTGCGAGTGACTTTGCTTCCAGATCCCGATTACAGGATCTGGAAAATATTAAGTTACAAAGCTCGATATCGATATCCCTAAACCTTGGGAATAACTTCCACCCAAGGGGAATTGTAATAGGTAAGTGTCTCCCCCAGACACTTAACTAGGCAAGTGTCTCCCCCCAGGCACCTAACTAGGCAAGTGTCTCCCCCCAGGCACTTAACTAGGTAAGTGTCTGCCGCCCGGCACTTGACAACAATTCCCCTTGAGTGTCAGTTCTTCCTGAGGTCTAGGATTCTTTATCGGGCACAAATTTGTAGCTTAATGTGGAAAACGAAAATAAAAGTCGTGTTCATGTGACATAAAATTCACACACACACAAACACACAAACATTAAGCCACAAACATCGTTCCATATCGAGTTCCCTCAATACCTCGGGAATCACTTTCTCACCCAAAGGGGAATTATCATTCCCAAGTGCTTCCCCCCAAGCACTTGATCATAATTCCCCTTTGGGTGAGAAAGTGATTCCCGAAGTATAAGGGAACTCGAAATGGAACGATGTTTGTGGCTTAATGTTTGTGTGTGTGCGTGCGTGTGTGTGAATTTCATGTCACATTCGCGTGTGTATGTGTATTTACATATGCACACACATATGTGTGTATGCATGTGTGTAAATACATACACATTTATGTATATATAACATATAAATGTGTGCATGTGTAATATTTACACAAATATGTGTATGTATATACTTATATATATATATATAACATACACGCGTGTATGTATATTTACAGACAAGCACACACGCATATATATGTGTCTGTATTTACACACACATATATATATATATGCGTGAATAACGTCACAGACACTCGTGTACTACGAGAATAAAAGTGACGTGTGCATGAGACATAAAATTCACACACACACACACACGCACGCACGCACACACAAACATTAAGCCACAAACATCGTTTCATGTCGAGTTCCCTCAATACCTCGGGAATCACTTTCTCACCCAAAGGGGGGGAATTATTATTCCCGAGTGCTTTCCCCCAAGCACTCGATCATAATTCCCCTTTGGGTGAGAAAGTGATTCCCGAGGTATTGGGGGAACTCGACATGAAACGATGTTTGTGGCT
>NC_087212.1:14818925-14841425 GCF_015104395.2 Macrobrachium nipponense
ACTCACTGAGAGAGAGAGAGAGAGAGAGAGAGAGAGAGAGAGAGAGAGTCTACCGGGACTGGATTCTGCGGAATAGCCCACTCTCATGTTTTCAATTCTCGCAGTACTATGTACTATGCATATTTTAAACATGCATTATACACAACCCCCCCCCACCCCCACCCGCCCACACACACACACACACACATATATATATATATATATATATATATATATATATATATATATTATATATATATATATATATATATATTATATATATATATATATATATATATATCTAATTGTACAAAAAACTACATGAGTAGCCCGAGTCAAATGAGTTTTGGAAAACGAAGACAAAGAACTTCATATTCTTGCTGCCCTATCTCTCCCTTTCACCTTATTTTTCTTGCGTCCATTGTATTTGGCTTAATAATGGCCTTAAACTGCCAGTCCCATCGATCTCTGAATTTTCATTCACCATAATCAAACTTAATACTTTGGCCTTCGTGATTCATATTAGAACGAACGTATGGTGACTGAATTGAAGAGAGCCTTCTACATAAATGATAAGAGCTGCAGATACTGGGTTAAGTTAGTTAGTAGCTTATAACATCACGTAGAGAAAGGCTTCCTTCTACAAGCATATCATACGTGTAAATAACGGCCAACAACGAGCTTTGAATACGAACAGCAGGTTACGAAAAGTGGTGTCCTAACACATCCACTTGACCCTTGTGCCCATCTGCTTCTTACATCTTAATAAAGGATGTGGGGCCAGACATGAGTTTCCTATGGCTTATGATAAGAAGCAAACCTGTATTTCCTATGAACCAATACAACGTCCCAAGCTTGTGCTCTTCCTGTAACCCAGACACATTTTGCTTGGTCGCTGCAGTCCTACATTTTGTGCTCCGGACACAACCCTCAGCGTGTGCTTTGTTCACAGCCCTAGGCTTATGTGCTTGGTGTGGCCCAAGACACGGATTTAGTACCGTATGTTTTCTATGTTCTATTATTATATTATATTTAGATAAAGGTCTATGGGACCGTTGATCTAATACGTATGAGGAACGAACATACGTCCACATTTCCACTGGCATCATGAATTTTGACAGAAATGACGTCAGTTATTCAGTCATTGGCGCTCTCGAGAAAAATAATTTGTTTGGCTCATAAGCTAAAAAACCGATTGATATACAAGTGTATTACAGAATCTACCAACACAAATGGAATGTAATAAACTCTGTTCATAACTATTTGAATAAATCAACGTTCACAATGGTAATATCACGATACTGCAACCTTGAAATAATGTTTACCAAACTTTTAAGATATGAAACTTAACTTGGCAACGATCTGCAGATGTTTGTGACAGATGTGTAGTGTAGTGTGACTTCGTTCATCGTTATAATTTGTGCTTAAAACGTCGTTTTCACAATCGTTCTCCTTCTTCAAAGAGGCATAGAGAGCTTTTGAACAACGAAGGCAATAGGTATGTCGTACTTACGGAATTTAACGTCAGTGAGATGTGAAAGGTTATCAGTAGTCCTGTATTTCCCGGCGGCTGTTGAGATGGTATAATGTCGGTCTTATTTTGGCTGTCTGTCAGGCTGCATCTTTTGCTTATGGATGGTATCTTTGAGTTTGCTTGGAAATAACACACTGAAGGTCAGCGAGTACTGTAATACGTTCTTGACGGGCGTTATGGTTAGATAATACGTAAAGGTTACGTTATACTCAACTTGTGAGACTAGATACCTAGTACTTGTGTCTTGTGTTACACGGTTAGACGCCACAACTTTAG
This sequence comes from Macrobrachium nipponense, assembly GCF_015104395.2. Taxonomy (NCBI): domain Eukaryota; kingdom Metazoa; phylum Arthropoda; class Malacostraca; order Decapoda; family Palaemonidae; genus Macrobrachium; species Macrobrachium nipponense. The sequence continues at coordinate 14,820,715 of NC_087212.1, forward strand.
TTTCTTTTTTCGAGTTTGCTTGCACGAAAAGTGAAAATTTATCGGGAAACTGTATTTGAACAACAAATTCTGTTTATTAAGATTAGTTAGTGGTTTGATCGGGCATTAGGTTCAAAGAACATGAAAAATTTTAGGCCGAAAACTGACCTACTATGTAGCCTATGGAAGAAAGTAAGTATTCTGGTAACATAAGTCTCACAACGTGTTATTTTTCTTTTTGTAATATTTTGCGGTAAATTAAATAATAACTCCGTGTTGAGTATTTCTTTGGAAATTACAGTTTCCCATAGTATTCGGGTTGCTTATTAAGAATTTGCCGTTATTTTTGGGCGGTCGACTGTAATTAACCCCCAGGGGCCAGTACTAAAACGGCGAAATACATTGGACGCCCCAATCCCTAGTGTATGTCGTATTCGCGGTTACGTTCCTTGCTCTCGGTGCGGAGTTATTCCTTAGAATTACCTTTGCGTGGACAGCAAGAGACGTTCCCGCGAATTTGACAGCCACTAGGGATTGGGGCGTCGAATGTAATTCGCCGTGTTTAGTACTAGCCCCTGGGGGTTAATTACAGTCGACCGGCCCCCCTCCACCAAAAAATAACGGTAAATTCATAAAAAGCAACCCAAATACTATAGAATACTGTAATTTCCAGAGAAATACCAGACGCGGTCGCGGAGTTGTTACCAAGATCTACCGGGGGGAGCAGCTAGCCATATATTTTGGTTGCATATATTACGGGTGTTCAATGAGGTAAAGGAAATTGCGCGAGTTTAAATTGGTTCTTGCATAAGTTGAAACTCGTACCAGTGTTTGGAAAGTAAATTAAAGACTCTCTCTCTCTATCTCTCTCACGAGAAGGGCAAGGACAATCTGAAGTTCTTTAATTGAACATGTGCCTCTGATGACTGAAGAGCAACTTCATGATCCCACGAAGGTCTTGCCAACCTTCTGTGTGCACTAAAGTGCCAGTGCATCTAGTGTTTTACTTCGTAAATAAGTGAATTGCCATACCATTTTCTTCTAAACTGCACCTACGTAGCCTACGCTTAGGTATTCATAACCAAGATGATCCGTGTTATTTTTTTTTAGTCAGTAGAAATAATGCGTCTTCAAACCCTCCCCAACCCTACCATTTGGTGATTTTCATACCTTTTTTCGCCCTGTTTTGCTATCAGTCAAAAGTAGTACGCAACTAGCATTAAACGCGATATTTGATGAGTTAGAAGATATGGCCCTGGTTGAACAAATGTTTTGGGGAAAATTATATTTTTTTTCACTGTTCGGATTTTGGAAACTTTCTTGTACTCCCATTGCTGTATAGTGATTCCATCGTAGAGTAGATGCAAAGAATATCCTGATTATTTTTTTTTTTTTAACAAGTACTACCTATACGCTTCGTACTTCCCACCCCCTTCAGAATTTTGTTTAGATGGTTCTACAGCATCTGCTTAGTACTTACCATTAACCCTTGAGAATGGTCAGAACGCTGAAGTCTTCTGACGGAAAACAAGGCTCATGTAGTTTGCTAATTCATTCATCATTCGTTACGTACTCGTAGGCTCTGTTAGGAGAATGATGACAAGTTTTCCTGGGTGGACAGCAGTTGTCCTTGCTTTCTATTGAGAGGCAGTTGCCCAGTCTAATCATAAAATGCAAATGACTTGTCTAATGTTTCAGCATTCTGTGATATCTACGTTGATGCTTGTAGATGCTATGGTTATGATGTGTGCTGTGTGTATCTGCGTGTATATATATATATATATATATATATATATATATATATATAATATATATATATACTAGTGTATATATATATATATATATATATAATATATATAAATAAATATATTATTTATATTTGTATACATATTTATACACATTTAATAATCGGGAGTTATTTTATTTCACTGCTTACTGAAATAGAAAGCACTAAAAAGAAAATGAAAAGCTGATAGTTAGTTTACATTTAAACAATGCAACATTACACAGTTTTCACTAAGTTTGGGTGGCACTGGAGAAAATCTCAGGCAATGGCCAATGTGGTAGTCCTACTGCAGTTGATATTTTATTAGAAACTCAATTTTAAGCTGTCACACTTTTTGTTTTTCATTGATGAACACCAGTTTGAGAATAAAGTCAAACATCAGTCTGTTGGTTTTGTTTGCCCTGGAAGGGTAACTGTCCTACCCATCTATCACTTATTACTTATTAGTTTATGGTTAAAGTCTTTTGAATCTGCTATGGCATTTTAAAATGCAAATAGTGTTTTTTCAAGAAAATGAAGTAAAAAAAAAATAATTAATTATTAGCTATATACCAGATAACATTTACCTGCTGTTGGTATTTCCATGGTTTGGATAATGTGTACTATAAGATCCTGTTATTGAGGCTACTACTTCACCTTAATTTTGCGCCCCCCCCCCTTTTTTTTTTGTAAGTTAATATCATGTTTGTTGTATAGAAATATGGATGATGGAATATTATTTTTATGATGATGTTGAAAGGGCCCAATGGTAAAATAAGTGTAGGCTAGTCTACGTCTTTATACCAATGGTATGGTAATTTCTCATTACATAGTTAAACATTCCAGAAATGATTACCTACTATTTTTCTTTATACTCATGATGAGGTTTGGGCATTTTTGGTCATCGTTGTTTGTGCAAAGGACTGTACTTTCCACCCTACTCATACCCCTGTAACAATCTACAGGAAACAACTAGACCTATTATATTAAGTAAAACAATGTCAAAGGACTATTACCAACAGCAAAGGTGTGCGACCATTGGGAACTAGTTGAATGAATACAATGCTTTGTATGCTTTGTGTCTTAAATGTTGTAATAGAAACTAACACTTGAAAACCCGCAGTACAGTGCTTCCTTTCTTAACCTAACAAATTCTTAATGTAAATGCTGTGTCATTCACTGGCTGTCCTTCCTCATCCTTGAGCAATGCAGCCCAACCTAACCTAACCTAGTCTAACCTAACAAAATCTTACTGTGGAATCTGCGTTGTTCTCTGGGTGTCCTTTCTCATCCTTGAGCAATGCAGCCCAACCTAACCTAACCTAGTCTAACCTAACAAAATCTTACTGCGGATGCTGTGTTGTTCTCTGGCTGTACTTTCTTATCCTTGAGCAATGCAAACTAACCTAACCTAACCTGATGGTAACACCATTTCCCACTCCACCTCCAGTTAATTATGTTAATTATTACCATGCCAACCCAACTATATTTTACTAGAACTATGTGATATTCCTTGGCTGGTAAAATGGCCCCCTGTAGATCCCCCAACTTAAGTTAAATTCATCTTGCTCAAAGTTTGATAGGTGAAAGCTTTAGATGGACTTGTGTGCAGCTCTATAAGGTGTCTCAGGCATTCCAAGATTGCCCATAACTTTTGTTGATTCTTTTGAGCATAGTTCTAGTAATTTATAATTGTAATTTCAGTTACCAGGAACAACCTCTGGTTTTGCCATAATCTGTTTGGGTAAGGATGTCATTTTGGGATCAAATTGTGAAAGTTTGATCAGTAAGTTCTCATTTATCATAAAACACTGAGGCCAATGCTTGGTTGGAGCAAAATGGCTCATATGCACGAATACATTATCAGAAGAAAAACACACTACCATTTGAACTGAAGTGTAGTCAAACTGTGACTTGGAAAAACAGTTTTGTCAGGCTACGGTTAATGGTTGCACACTGATTATGGGAGAGGTTTCCTGAATGGTGGAGTGTGTTGTACCAAGAAAAAAAATGGCTTTAGTTTTGCTACTTTCTCAATGTAACTGGACAGTACTGAACCAAGATTTGAGGTAAACTAGACTTGTAGCAACACTTCATAAATAACTACAGTACCATACCTGTGTATAATCTTTACAGTTTATATATTTTTGGGTTGTCACTAAATGCATTTAATACAGAGCTATGTGAAGTCATGTTTACATCATAATGTGGTATTTAGTATATTTGGTTTATTATGCTTAATGTAACCACTCTCCAAGCATTTGCTTCTGTGTAAGAGTTTTGTTAACTTAGTGCCTTTATAGGATAGGCTATAGTACATATTGGCAAGATTAGGCTAGAGATTTTGGTTGACTAGTCAAAGGTAGTGATTGACCTCACAAGCACATTGCGTTATTCCCTGCGTTTACCATGCTGTATTGTGTCCACTTGGTGAAAGTTTCAGTGATATAATGTAATGTATTTATTGTTCAGTTGTTGAGTGGTTAAGTACATCGTAATCAACCAATAGTATATTGTCATGATGATCAACACATACATTTTCCTCAATGAAGCACATCATTGTATGGTGATAATTTAAAAAGAAAATTACTGTTATTTCTATGCATTTTATGCAGTTTATCAAGCTCAAGAGGGTTCTAAATGGAGTAGACTAGCTATGCACAATACTTTGTAAGGTTAGGCCGTGTGTTTTAAGTAGATTAGCATGGGCCAAAAGTTTGTGCATATGCACAGGTTAGGTTTTTTTATACTATATAATATTTAGCACTCCTTAGGGATATAGCTGACTGGATTAAAAGTTGCCAATTTGATATAAAATACCTAGTGATATATGAAATTTTGTTTAAATATGTTGCAGCTGCCAAAATTAAACATATTAAAATTATAGCTGTTTCAAAACCACCAAAACATTACAAGTTCACTTCACACCCTTCCACTGTGGACAACAGATGAATCCCCTTCACAAGAACACATCTGAATGCTTACAAAATTGTATTAAAATTATATAGTGTAGTTATCTAGTAAAGGATGCTGTAGGTTATCATTGAGTGGAAACAGTACTGCATTAGCCTTGCACATTATTGCTGAACTGTTTGAGCATTTTTACATGAAGTTTTCGTAGGGTTTATAGAAAGTGGACATTTTTTAGCGGTTACGAGTCGACCCAAATTTTTATTCAGCAATTGGCACTGCTAGGTCCAATTGTTTGTGTCTGTTGTCTGGAAGCACTGATCATAGCAAACTGGTGTGTCAGTCTCTCTTGTTGGAGAGATCCCTATTTTGCTTTGGGGAAAATCTCTCTGGACTTGATGGTTCGTCTTCAGAATTCCTTCTGGTAGAATCGGAACTGAAAGATTATTATGAGCTTAATGATCACTGGAAGCAACCACTGCCCTTTATTGTAGCAGAACTTGTAGATAGAGGCTACTGTAGGGTATGTGCTGGAGGCAAAGAAGTTTTTCCGATTTCTGTGGTAGCTGCTTACTTGTGATATCTGGGATCAGCTTAACAGTTTATTCTTAGATCAGTTTCCATGTGATCCAGCAGATTGAGGAAGATGCTTTTCGTTTGTTGACATGCAAGAGGAAGGCACATATGCCAGAAGATACATAGATTGCTTATGTCTGCTCTTCTCCCAACAAATTTGACTAGGAGCAGTCTTGCTCAGTGGTATGCGTTGGTTTTCGGTTACTTAACACTTACTAGTCTTGTCCTTGTCTAGTGGCTGTTGGAGACTAGGGGATTCCTCTTGCTGTTGTTCGTAAGTCTGCAGCAGTCTCAGAATACTGTCATTTTCTGAAAAAAAATACTACAGATTTTATGGGTCCCTCCCTCCAAGATTTACATTGTAAGCTGGGAGTCTTTCATGTTTATTGTATTTATTTTTTTAATTGTTTAAAAAGAGAGTAAATCGGTCTTCTCCATATTTTGGGTCTGATGTTCGAAGGAGAATGAAAGTGTTACTCTCAAGATTGATAGTAGTTATTTAGATATCATTCCCAATGATAGTGATCTCTTTAGTTCTTAATTTGATGAAACCACAAAGCGCAGACCAATATCCAAGTGAACCCTGAAGATTTTAACACTTCTCGATAGACCTAGAATATGAAAGGTGACCTTGCAGTTAGCTGACTGTAATGGGCTGAAGGTAGGTTGGAGAATGCAAGGGTGAACAAGAAAGCTGATCTCAGAATACTTACTGAGAATCTTTTTAAGAAAATAACGTATAAGGAATAGATGCAAATACATTTTTATAAAAGCGGAATGTTGCTTAAGGTGGCAGATGCCACTTGTGCATGGCAGTATATATATATATATATATATATGTGTGTGTGTGTGTGTGTGTGTGTGTGTGTTTGTGCGTGTGTGTGTGTTTGTGTGTGTGTGTGTGGGTGTGTGTGCGCGCGTGCAGCCGGGCTTGTGCTCACATGCCGCCAGTCAGCGAGTGTAGTTTTAACTCGCAATGGCTCGTGTAGAAAGAAAAACAAAACTCTAATCTTTATCTCCATACTTTTGATTCAAAAGGCTTTGAAAAGTCGCAGAATTTTCTCTTTGATTTTGGGAACGTTGAGAATTGTCGCTGGAGAAATGAATTGGAATGTAGTTTATTCTTTGTTCCTTCTCCTTCTGATGTTTATTTTTTTAATTATCATTTTCTGCCAGGAATAACTGAAAGGGAGTGCTCTTGAATTATGTGCGTCACTTTATTGTTTTGTTTTCTGCGAATTGTCTGTTTTAGGTTTTCACCTTTCAAGTGCTAGGCCTAAAATGCTCCTATTTTGTGATCTGTTGAAAGATTTTTGGGAGAGAAAACATGGAGATAAAATACGTGGAGAATGGACCTCTTAAAAAATATCCATCGGTCCATTAGGTTAGCAGCCTAGGGGGAGAGAAGTCGAGGGGAATTCTGCGGGTTTTTCTAGGGAAGGAAAATTTGATCACCTGTGAAAACCCTGCAAGGAAGAGCAGAGCGAACGCATCGTCTGCAGGTGCGCAAATAATGCTCGACGGTAAGGGAAGGAAATCGACATATTTTTTGACAATTTAGTTTTTTCATACGAAAAGGTGCAAATGAGCCAGATGCCAATTATCCAGTAGGCACCTCAGTGGCGTGGTCGTCTTGGTGTTGGTCTGCCACCTCGGTTCGATTTTCGGGCATTCCATTGAGGAGTGAGAGATGTGTATTTCTGGTGACGGAAGTTCACTCTCGACGTGGTTCGGAAGTCACGTTAAGCCGTTGGTCCCGTTGCTGAATAACCACTGGTTCCATGCAACGTAAAGACACCATACAAACAAACAAACAAACCAAATATCCAGTATTTTATTGATGGCACGTGACCTTGGACGTTGTTTTGATCTGTAGGCTTCCTCAATGAATTCTGACGCCAGTTTTAATGCCAGTAAATCAATTTCAAATATGAAATGAATGATTCCCCACAACTGTGTACCAAATCCCAACATCAAGCTACTTCTGCATTTTATGAAGTTAACACATTAATAGTTGGATAATAAAGAATGGAGCAGAAGGACTAGATCATACTTACTTGAGCTACACAAGTTAAAAAAGATTGTTGTGGGACTTGTATTTATTGTATTTAGCTCGTCCAGGTACTATTGGTTGTTGTCTAGGATTGATAGAACACATTATTGGAAAAAACTATAACAATTTAGTGAAATTAAGTAATAAACATAATTTATCGACAGTTTCTGTAAATATGTGTGCTCTTTTCTTTGCTCTGTTGTCTTTAGTAGTTTGTTCTTCCTAAAAAGGTTATTACTACCCGGAGCTATAATTTTTCAGCTGTTCCATTTGTTCAATAACCTACTGGGCTCCCTAATTTTATGGCTAGAGCTTTTCAGCGTCTAGTTTTCGGAAGAATGACATGGCATCCAGTCTGCATGAGATTGCTGCCATACTTTGGAGGAATTCAATGAGGAAGTAATGCGGATTTGTTCCTGCGGTTTCGTCAAATGAATGCATGTGTAAGTGTTGCATAATAAAAAAATATGGAATGTTATTCCATATATAAAAACTAAAACTATGATTAATTAAAACCAGTGACCCAAGAGGTCAACCAGTTTGCTTGCAGGAGCGTGATCAGACCAGATAAGATAAGGTAGGCTAAGATGACGTGTTGTATCAGTCAGTGTCTGGTTTGCCGTCATCTGTGATTATCAAATCTATTGTTTTGTAAACTATTGACAAATCTTCCTGCTTGAGACAACCACAGTGACCTATAACCCAGACGGCCTGTATGACTTGTAATCTATGTCATCTGTGTGTATGTTCGTATGTTCGAGCTACTGTCTGCTCACTTTATGATTTGTAAACCAGATTGTGTCAGATTTCTTTTAGCCAGCATCATTGGAAGACCTGTCCAATTTTATCTGATCTTCACTATGTAGACTCAGAGAATACAAATATTTTCGTACTCTGTGTTTCAATAATAGAACCTTGCATCAGAAGGAAGATACTGAACGAACTTACAAATTATCATCGAAATCCAAGACACTCCAATGAGGATGGAGAGTCATAACAAACCGACCTTAGCGTAAATTATCGCAGGTCTAAATAACCTCACAGTACGCCTCGTTATACAAGGCCTAGCACAACACGTGTATCTTCTTCCGTTAGGAAGCATTCACTGGTTCATCTTAGTTTTAGTGGAAGACATTCCAACCCTTCTTCCATATACTGCAAGCATCTCAGTGGCGTGGTCGATATGATGTTGGCCTGCCACCACGGTGGGCGCGAGTTCGATTCTCGGGCATTCCATTGAGGGGGTCAGAGATGTGTACTTCTGGTGATAGAAGTTCACTCTCGACGTGGTTCGGACGTCACGTAAAGTCGTTGGTCCCGTTGCTGAATAACCACTGGTTCCACGCAACGTAAAGACACCAAACAAACAAACGTATACTGTATTCATGCGCTAACTTCTGGCAGTTTTCAACTTTGCATGGATGTCCCGGGTTCATAATGCAATAGAGAAGTCTTTCCGTGGTGGAATTTGAGTGACAGAATTCCGTAATAATACGATGTAGAAAGGTCTGTTAAAGCGTCGTGTGGGTATATTTCCTTTGTGTAGTGGCACATCATTATCTCTTTTGGAATGACCCTTTGTTTTGATTACCTGGGGATTATGTCCACATTATGATGATGTTACAATGCCAAGTACCAAGTTTCGTTGTGATAATGACGTACTAGTGTTCGAGACATGAAGTCTCTTTTTCGTCGTGACATTTACATGTTTCAGGGTTACAATTTTAATGACAAATATACAATTGTTCTCGCGTTAATGACTATGGATAAGTGTCCTCTTATGGATGACATGTACAAGTTTCATCTTTACTATGAGTGTCCCCATGTCTTGATGGCTTGTACTATAGTAGATTCACATCAACCGTGCATTTGATGTCTAGGCCCGTTCCTTACGACGCTCCTGATTGGCTGTTGATACGCCAGTCACAGGGCTGGAAACTCTCAGTCTCTCTCGAGAGTTCATATGAGTACCATGTATGTTCCACCTCTCCAGAGGGATATGTCTTTCAAAAGCATCCCTGAGGAGAGGTGGAACATATATCCTGCCTATGTGAGCTCTCGAGAGAGACAGAGATTCCAGCCCCGTGATTGGCTTATCAACAGCCAATCAGGAGCGTCATAAGGGACAGGCCTGTCCATCAAATGCACGGATGCTGTGATCCTAATATAGCAAGTGCGTTTGAGATGCCTAGAATTTAGTGGTTCTTCTGGAAATGAGTTGTGTCGTTTCTTTTTAATTAATATAAATATATAATTTATCAGTTGAGCCTGTTTTGACTATTAGAGAAGTATATATATTGTTTAATTTCACTGGTACGGCATTATAGATGCATTATTGTTTTGATGTTATCCAAAGTGGAGTTGTTGTTGTCTTTACTAAAAACGTGATATGAGGAAATTAGGTAAAAAAAATATTCTGTATTTACAGTTACGTTCATTCTGCAGTAGGCGGTCCCATTGTTAATTGGGCAGCCCATAACGTTTCCCCAAAGTTTGAATGAAATACCATTGTTGAACTGGATTTCAGATATAAACTAATTAAGAGAGAGAGAGAGAGAGAGAGATGTTAGCTTCCTGTAACCATTTTGCAATGTTCAGTAGCATTTGGAACTTGACATTTGATTGAAGTGACTTAGTTTTCATCTCTCTCTCTCTCTCTCTCTCTCTCTCTCTCTCTCTCTCTCTCTCTCTCTCTCCTTTTAGAATGTCGTTCTGAGACAGAAAGCAATCCATGCTTGGAAGGATTCTCTTGATTTAAGTTTTCTTCCCTAATTTCTTTTGCAAGTTTAGGAGGCATATGGTGCATTAGTGAACTTGCTGCTGATCTAACTCTACCCCGTAAGGCAGCATTGCCGTGAGTGCACGTCACGCGATGCACTGCAGGCATTACTTAAGGTTCTTTGCAGCTCCCCTTCACTATCTAGCTGAAACCCATTTCATTCATTTTACTGTACCTCCATTCATATTCTTTCTTCCATCTTACTCTCCACACTCTTCTGAAAATGGTTTCATAGTGCAAATGCGAGATTTTCCTCCGGTTACAACTTTCCAACCTTTTACTCACACTTTTCCTTTCACTGCTGAATGACCCCATAAGTCCCAGTATTGGCCTTTGGCCTAAATTGTCTAGTCAGTTCAATTCAGTCATGAACCTTCGGTATCGCTTGCCTTTTATCGTTTGCCCAGCTTCAGAACTCGCCTTCTGAGTCCGTTTTCCATACTTTTTATGGGCTTCTAGTGTTGTAAGAGAGGTTGGTTGGGTTTCTCGGTAATAATTATCTCTTTTTTACCTCTCCCGTATTTTTTTTTTCTAGGTTGGGCTAAATTGGGACGATGGGTTGCATATCTCGTGGCCTGTGTGTTATAAGAGTGCTATGGATGAAACCCTTGTGTAGAAAACGCCCACAACATGACCTGCTTCATAAACGTACATCAAAGCCTCATTATCCGTTCATCAGAATCCCTACACAAATTTTATCATTCGGTTCTCTTTGGCTAGGATACTCTCACTTGCTGGGTATTTTGTTTTGCATTCTTATGTGGAGTATTGGGATATTAATTTTTAAATTTTTAAAGCTTTATCTGTATTTGTTTCTTTGGTTGCTGCGTTGCTGGATTTAGGAAAACAATTCCAATCGGTTGAATAGCTCAACTTCTCCAAACTACACTAAGCCAGTTTTGAAGTTCTATTCGCCCAGTTGTATTAGCATTGACGAAACAATGCGAGAAGCCAGGGAAGTTATGAATAGACTTTAGTGCAGAGTTGTGAGATCGGAAAATTGGTCAGGAATGAGGTGCGGAATATGGCTCATATTTGCAAATGGTATACAATGTCGATTGGGGAAAGAAAATAGAAACAGCAGATTCTAGCGAAACTTTCGAAAGTGTTTAGCGTTCAATGATTCTGACGATGGATACCTTTATTATACTTAAAGTTTCAATTGATTTACTTGAAAATATTGTTCACCTGGTTTATTGGATTTGATGCCATTGTTCTTCCATTCAGGGAATACGTTAGCAATGCTTGTTGTTAATGAATGACTGAGCGCGTGTTTGCGAAAGCTCATTGTTGTGACTTCGCTTGTTCTCTCTTTATTCGTCTCTCTTAGGATTGCGTCTGTTCTCGTTAGGTTGTCATGTCGAAGTAAAGGCTTAATTAACACCAAGCTCTCTTGTCAGTTAGGGTGTAAGCCAGAAACAACGGGTGGACATTGATGCGCGGGTGGGGAGGTGATGGATTATATTTGAAAAGGGGTAGATTGTTAGATGTTTTGGAAAGAAGCTTAGGAGTATTTGTGATCGGACTCAGTTTCTAGTTCTATCAAAGTCATTGTGGTTAGCAGGTGGGAGTGAAATTGGGTACTAAAGTGCATGTCCTTCCACTGCATTAAGTACCCTTTTGCATGGAAGTAATTTGACGTTCATGGATTCTAATGTGTAATATTCTTTTAGTGATTTATTTCATAGTTTTATTTCCAGGGTAGCACGTGTCAGTCGGCCGAGGGGAGGAGGAAATTAATTAGCTCCATTTGGTGGAGTAATGACGTCATAGACTTTATTGAACCTTTTGTTAGTGATGCAATAGATGTTTTTGTAATTCCTTGAACTTTGTTATATTGAGTAAATTTCATATGAGTATACTCGTGATTAATCAATAACTGGGATCCCTACCGTTAGACATAATGGTAATGTAGGGTTGGAGGACGATAGTCTGCTAGTAGTTTAGCTATAGATAGTAGATTTACATCAAAATTGCATCTGATGGCTAGGCCAGTCCCTTACGGCGCTCCTGATTGTCTGTTGATAAGCCAATCACAGGGCTGGAAAGTCTTAGTCTCTCTCGAGAGTTCACATAGGTAGGATGTATGCTCCACCTTTCCTGAGGGATATCTTTCAAAAGTATTCCCCAGGACAGGTGGAGCATACATCCTGCCTATGTGAACTCTCCCGAGAGACTGAGAGTTTCCAGCTCCGTGATTGGCTTATCAACAGCCAATCAGGAGCGTCGTAATGGACTAGCCTAAACATCAAATGCGCGGCTGGGCTGGTGTGAATCTACTATAGTAGTTTAGCTGGTAGTAAACTACTCGTTTAGACTTGCCTGACTAAGAGGCTGATCCCAGGTGGAAGTATCCGTAGACTATCGCCTGGACCATACGTTTTGTATCGTCAGGAAGTTCGGACAAGGTTTCCTCGCTCTGAGTACTTGATACAGCAGTGGCGGGAGGGGGCGGGGGGCGGTGCCCCCCTTACCTCTGAGTTAGAATGCTTGTAGGCAATCGGCCCAACTCCAGGGTAATGATGGAGGGAGGTCACATAAAAAACAACGAGGGTATGGATACACATTGTTTTTTATGTGGTAGGATTAATTTACCTTTGTTGGCGGCAGGGTTGGCAAAAACCAATGGTTTAAAAAAAACCAAAAACCTTGGTTTTTTTGGTTTAAACCATGGTTTTTTTGCTTTAAACCATGAAATATGGTTTTTTATGGTTTTTTCATTTTTTTGTGCTACTATAGGTGTGATAGAAGATATCTGTGGTTTACGTAATGGACTTACTTCAAGTGCAAGCGTTGAGAGTATCTTTTCTATTTTTGGTTTGGTGCACTCCAAACTCAGAAACAGACTGGGAATCAAAAAGGCCGGGATGTTGGTTTTTTTTACACAAAGTTTTAAACAAAGACTATAATGTAGATGAAACAGACTAATTTTTTTTAATGTTTTGTAGTGTTGATCAAGTTACCTTGACATTGAAATTTTTACTTTATAAACCAATTTTGTCTGAAAAATTATGCATGATCAGAGTCTAGGATTTGGATGAAAGACAATTTATTTTTCTCATGTATTACAAGTCTCTTTTTGTTATTATTATTCTTTGAAATTGTAGTTTGATTTGATTTTTATTTTTGTTAACCACTGCTAACATTTGTGGTTATCACCACCAAATGGTGTTTATTTTTGAAATTTTTCTTGTTTATTTGAATCAGTCGTTTTGACCTAGGTACTTGAACTAGATGTGAATAACTGATTTTTTTCTTCATATGTACCTTTGCTAACATTTGTAGTTAACACTGAATGGTGTTTATTTTTGAAAATTTTTAACTAACACCGCCCCCCTCCTTTTTTTTTATTAAAGATATCAAATAATTTACAAATTTCTTTTAACCTAATTATCTGAGGTTTACCAATTGTATGAATATGTTCAGTTACATCAAATGTTATATTATGGCACGGTAACACAAATATACTGTAAGATAGTTACAATTCAGAATGTTTTAGTAGGCTAAACAAGTAAACATTAACATTGCCAAATTTATTTGAAAATTCAAGTAACTGATAAAAACACCAAAAGTTGCCAAAAATATAAATTACCTAAAATAAAAGTTATAAAGGAAACATGAAGACTAAAAAATAAAAAAAAAAAAAAAACATAACCAAAAAAACCATGGTTTTTTTTATTGACTGGTTTAAACCATGGTTTTAACCATTTGGTTTAAACCATTTGGTTTAAACCGCCAATCCTGGTTGGCGGCGTACTTCAATGTATAAATGGTGTAATCAATGTAATTTACTCTAATGCTTTAATAGTAAATGCTTTAATAATTTCTTGCGGCGTTTGCTTAGTGATTTACACGCCACGATATTACTGTACATTTTGCTTTGTTGAAATATCTAATTTTGACTTGAAGAACTTTTATTTTGTGCGTATTTATTTAACTGAGGTGTATTCTGTATCTATTCAGGAGAAATGAGTTGGGACATGTTTGAAATATTTTGTGTGCTAAGAGTAACTTTAATGGTTTTGTATTTTCAAATTAATTTGAGTTCCGACGTTTTAACAGTTATTCTTCGATTCCTGTTCATCTATCTGTATGTCACGTTCTAGGGGTAACTAGCACTAATATGCTACACGTCATTTCACAATTTAGGATTCCTGCCTTTCATTTGACAGTTTTAAGGCTTCTTTTTAGTAGGAAAATTCGTCTGTAGTGCGTAAAATTAAAGGATAATTCATTTGTATTAAACATTTTCATAGGTTTTTAATTTATCAGTATTTATCACACATTTTTTTAAAGTAAGCGACATTTCAAAGCTTGTTTGAAAAATATATAAAAGAAACTTATTTTTAGATACTTCACTTTTAATACTCGTGTTGTACAGGTGAATAAATTTCTAATGCTTTTTTTGGGAAGGGAATTGAAACTTGAAGCAAGTGTGGGAAGGAAATTGTTTTTAGGCAATACCAACACTTTTTCAGCGGTAATAATAAGTTAAAGTCGGTTAGCAGATTCATTCTAAAGCTGGGTTTAGAAAGTGTTGTAATTTATGCCTTGTTAAAGTTTATTTAATGTCAGTCTCGTATTTTTTTCAATGCCCTTTTTAAACAAAGGTAGCTACTTATTTTTAAAGCATAAAATTAAACTTTAAAGCCTTTATTGAAACGGAGAGAAAAATTTTACAATTTTAGCTAAAAAAGAACAAATATTAAACCTAATTTAAAACAAAATCCAACATTGTGCTCTGCATTTTCAAGATTTAAAGGTTATTTGCAGAAGGAGAGTTTAGACCTATGATTATATTTTCGAGGAGAATTATTCAGCTTTGGAAGCCTAAAGGGGGAACCAATTATAGCCTGTTTATAAACTGTTTCAGTGTGGAAGACGGCTTTGGTACTTATTTATATTTTTCAGATTCATCATGAGAACAGTCTTGCTGGTGGTAGGATTGTTGACTTAGTCGAGCTCTAGGCCTTTGGTATAATCTCTCGCTCTGTGTGTGTGTGTGTGTATCAGCGTGTGTATGATATATCTGATCTGCTATTTTGCTGCTGATTTTACGCTCTTCTTAATGCTGACAGTTAGCAATGCGAGTGATTTACGTCGACTATGGATAACAAAAACCATATACTTACACTAGTAACACACACACACACACACACACACACACACATATATATATATATATATATATATCTATATATATATATATATATATATATATATATACATATATATATACTTACTATATATCACATATACACATGCACGCACTTGTATGCACAAATATATATATATATATATATATATATATATATATATATATATATATATATATATATATATAGTACTTTATGAATAAGTGCTGATACCTGCTGTTAATTACATTTTTTCCCTTTTGATGTTAGTAACCTCTTTCCTCTTCCTCTTTGCAGGCAATCCGTCGTCGGTCGGTGAGTACCAAATCCATAGGCAATAGTGGGTCGAAACATGAAGAAACAATTTGTATTATTGTGATTTGAGTTATCATGTGGACAGGAGTAGGATAGGGCTTTCGTTTGCATGCCTTTTGTTTTTTTATTTTGTTTCTTTTGTTTCGGCTCATCGTCTGTGGTAGATCCCGCTGTCATAGACTGGAAGGATGACAAGTAAGCATCGTTGAATCTGTTCACAAAATTTGCTGCTTTCTTTAAGGGCTTAGCGAACAGAAGTAAAGACGTCGCTGTAGTCTGTCCCTGCTAAACTTTATGCAGCGTTCAGTGCCTTTTTGAAAATCTTGTAAAAAATATCAGGTGCCATTGGCGTAACTTAGCATCAGCTGCTTTTGGCGTAACTTAGTATCTGCTGCTTTTGGCGTAATATAGCTTTCCATTATAATCATACCTGTTAACTAATCAGCCCCTTTGCAAATTTTTCAAATACCTGCTGCTTTTGGCATAACTTAGCTTTCTGTGTATCTGTGTTTTTTTTTATTTAATTTTTTTTAAAACTACCATATTCTGGCAATATTTATTTGTCGGTAAAAATTCACATTTGCTGTTATTTGCAATGTTTTGCATAGGTTAAACTGCTTGTACTGTAATTCTTTTTTTCGACTCGTAAGTATGCTTTGATATTACACGCTACTATCGGCGTAATTCTCCGCTGATTAATAGCGTCGTACGCTGGATTTTTACTTGCGTTTTTTTTTCCTCGTCTTAAAGTATCCTCGGTACTTATCACCGAATTGCCAAATCTCGCCTTGGTTTTCCGTTGATATATTTTACGAGATAAGAGGGAGTAAAATCTCTTTGCCTTTGTGCAGCTCAAGCTCGCAATGGCTATTCCGTTAATTCACTTTCATAAGTGAAAGCAAAGTCTACTGCCAGCTTTTTTCATCGGGGTTGAGCGAGGCTCTTGCAATCCATACGTTAGGCTTTAACACTTGCATGCAAAGTGCTCTTTTGCCTAAGTGAAGGGGGTTTTTGCTTTCGGAAAGTGGCCCGTTAAGTTTTGCCTCCGCTAATTTCAGATGTATAATCAGACTCGGAGGGGAGGGGGAGGAGGGAGATAGGGGCAATTTTGGGCCTAGGGATGTGGGAGGGAGGGGGGCGGGGCGGTGGGGCGTCCGGTAAAAATAGGCAGTGGAAGTCTGATTTATCGTGTTCTCAGCTAAGGTAAAAAATTCGTGAAAATGTTAACTTGTACTTGGATTGCTTTCTTGTGCCTTTCACGTCTGTGATAGCTTTAATCATTTCATCGATAAGGATTCGCATAGGTATGTGGAGCTAAATATTATTTTCATTCAGGTTTGTTGTGCATTAAAATGAAGCCACTTACTTCTTTTTTTGTTTGTTAAAAGTGAGATTCAAGCTTTTTGAGAGTTAAAATGTCAGCTCCGATTAAAATATCATTGACAGGAGATAAAAGTACATCTTTCTTAAAAAGAGATTTCTTATGCATTTTGGCTGAGTTTCTTTTGACTTGACTATAATTACATTTCCTTAGTCGTCTGTTTGAAAAATAATGAATTTTATTCTTGTTATGAGGTCAAAATGGTAACGAATTAAACTAACGTTTTGAAGTCTTCTTTTCTCAGGGGATAGAAAATGAGAAAGGTCTTATTCTAATGCCGCTGCTTGAGTTTTATTTGCAGGAAACGGTCGGCAGCGGGTGGAAATCCAAAATTCGACGTTGAATTTAATTTAGACTTGTACCAGAGATGAAAAGCATCGATCGATTGAAGGTTCTTAATGAAAGGAAGGGATATTGCACATCGAATGGTAGATATTAATCTCTGTCTCATCGAGTTGATGTTATTAAATCATCGAGTGGGTCTTCGGCATTTTCATCTTCAGCACCGTCGTAGAGTAACAAAAGCATCGCTGAAGATATCATTATATATTAAGGACTTGATCTTCCTTGGATCTTATGAGCAACGACACCCTCTCCCTCCCTTCACCCTCCCCTCCCCCTTCCCCCTCTATGCATCGGGCTCGGGGGGTAAATAAGGTCCTTAGGTTGTCTCTCCTTATCTTCCAAGAGATGAACTTCGAGCCTCTTCAGGAGAGATGATGAAGAAAGCATCTTTAGGAGGGGGAGACAACACGAGATGAATATGACATCTTGATGTGATGAATATTTTATCCCAGAAATAAGATAGCAAGGAGAGGTTCTCTGGGAAAATTACCACGAAGAGAGATGATCGTCGCAATATGGTTACTTCATTATCATAGCAAGTTGATCCGCCATAGGACGTGAGATGAGAAGGGTCATGCAGCATCTTCAGAGAGATCATGCAAAAACTGCTTTAAACAGCTCAGCTTCAAGGGATTTTCGCGAGCTTTTCTTGTCATCCCTGATTTCATTTCTCGGTAAGATAATACCTTGTGAATTTCGTTTATGTTTTCTTTCGTGTGTGTAATTTTGTTGAATATTTTTTTTTTTAATTATTTATTTTTTCATTTTTTGCCCATGCAGTTTTTTTTGCAAATATTCCATTTCCCCTTTTCGAGTCAGTGAAGTCGAGGAATGGGGTAGAAAACCTTTTGTGCAAGGGTGGGGGGCGAAAATTATATATATATATATATATATATATATATATATATATATTATATATATATATATATATATATATATATATATATATATATATATATATATATACATACATATATATATATATATATATATATATATATATATATATATATATATATATATATATATATATATATATTTGCTTAGTGATCCACACGAGGATGGACGAAAGCTTGAAGCTTTGTATAAATTTCCATAAATATATTTTATCTACATAAACAAGGATATTACTGTGGATCCTTCTATGGGTTCCTTAGAAGCACAATACAGTGTTTTTATATTGCCTTTATATATATATATATATATATAACATATATATATATCTATATATATATATATATATATATAGATATATAATATATATATATATATATATATATATATATATATATAGTATATATATATATACAAATCGAGAATTTTTGAGAACCTGCTCGGTTCTCCTTCGCAATCTGGCCTGCAACTGATGATGTTTTTTTTTTTTTATGAAAATAAAGGAAACGACGTAATTATATCTAGAATAGTTATTATTAGATAATAATCCTGTATGGTTTTCAAGTACCTATAATAATAATAAATTTTATTGAATCGGATAGCCGCTACAATTCCGTTCAGTTTGATATAATCCGTTTACGCTCTTCTGATGGTAGTGTTAATACCGTGATAGATTCTGGTAAATAAAAAAAAGAATAAGAAAATGGCGACTTAGTGACATAAATTCTTTCCCTATGTTAAGAAGAAGGAGTCAGTCTCATTATCAGATAATTCAGCGAATGAAGATACTCATTCCTCTTAACAAGAGCTGAAGACGAATATCTTGAATTTTTATGTCCCACTGGACGGACGCCTTGCTTCTTTGTTATGGCAGCAGTTGCGAAGAATTGAACAATTGTAGCGCAGGGCAAAAAAAAGAAGAAAAAGGAAATAAAAAAAAGATTTTTTTCACAATAGAGCACTCTCATTTTTTTTTCTGCCGTTTTGCCTTTTATTTCGAGTTAGAATAAAAATTTCTTCTGTTTCAATTTGGGCCAAGAAAAATAGACTGCAGACAAAAAAAGAAAAAAAAAGAACAAAGGCGCTTACGGTATATTATTTTCGTTTCCTTCCGTAACAAGAGGTAGAAGTGAAATTGAAACATCAAATATTTTTGTTACGCCCTGAGTGAGTGAGTCAGTTTTGGTTTGTTTCCAACCTATTCCAGGAGTAACTAAATACCACTAAGAAAAGTACAAAAGCAAGCTGATCGTTTTACTTCATTCTTGTAAGGTAGAACTAAGCTGAAAAGGTAACACATAAAAAAAAAAAAAAAAAAAAAAAAAGAGGAGAAGTTGTAATAAAATAAATTTCTTAAAGCAACTCTTGTTTCTTTGGAATTTGTAGGATCTTTTTAAACAACGGAATGGAGTGTGTGATCATGTGGGAACGAGAAGGGATGGCCGCACTGTCTTCCCTACTTTCCCCCTTCAACAGATTATGTTAATTTAGCTTTATGTCCCCCGAGGGAAACGGAGGCTTATCATAAACTAGCCATTTTCCAAGCTGATGTCACAAAAATATGGAAGGGATTCGCGTAGTTTGCTCTCTTGTGTTCGTCGAAGTTGGGTTTCGCTTAGTTGAATAAGATGGAAAGTGGCTGGGAAGATCGGTTTACGGAGAGGAGGAAGGTAACTACACGGAAATTATTGTTTAATGGAATGGACGGCGTGTAAGGAATGGGAGACTGCATGGTAGGGAGGTGCTGAATGCATGGAAGAAGAGAGGGTTCATTATTTGGAAGGGAGATGAGGCTTGCATGGAAGGTAGAGTCACGATTCTTGACACCCTTACTTGGGGTATAAAGGATAAGGCACGGAAGGAAGGGCTAATATCCTCAAAGGAAGGGAGAACGAGAGGAAGATGATTAAGGTACCCGGAAGAGTGATTATCGTATGGAATCGATTAACTATCCGCATGAGTTCCTCGTCGGACGAATGGTTAAATCGCTCGTCTGCCGAATCGGTAGTCCGGAGCTCGATTCTCCGCTCTGCCAACGTTGAACCAGAGGAATTTATGTCTGGTGATTAGAAATTCATCTCTCGATATAATATGGTTCGGATCCCACATTGAGCTGTAGGTCCCGTTGCTAGGTAATCAGTTGGTTCCTCGCCACGTCAAAATATCTAATCCCTCGGGCCAGCCCTAGGAGAGCTGTTAATCAGCTCAGTGGTCTGGTTAAACTAAGGCGTACTCAACTATCCGCATGGGAGAGAGGTCTTTAGGATGTGGAATGGAAGTAATTGCATGGGGGAAATGTGGTTAGGGGGAAGGCCAACTATACAGTGAAAGGAAAAGGTAACTGCATGGAAGGCAGAGGCCAACAGCATGGGGAAGGATGGGTACCCACATGGAATGGGGGGAGGGTCGTCGTCACCTGGTAATAATGGGAAAGGACGACTCGTCGTATGGAAAGGAAGGTCACGATGCATGCCAGTGAGTGGGTTTACCACACACAAGAGAGAGAGAGTCATCGTCGTCAGAAGTATTATAAAGTGAAAATGTATCATTTCATCACTGCTATGTTTCCCTTCCTCGAA
>NC_087212.1:14846425-14856425 GCF_015104395.2 Macrobrachium nipponense
GAAGTTCACTCTCGACGTGGTTCGGAAGTCACGTAAAGCCGTTGGTCCTGTTGCTGAATAACCACTGGTTCCATGCAACGTACAAACACCATACAAACAAACAAACATTCTACGTTTCCAAACTCCTCTTGTTCAGAAGATTAACGGTGAAGGAAAAGTGTTTCGGAACTGTGTAACTGTCTTACATATTTTTGTAGTTTTGATCTTTATCTTATTCTATCTGTCACCCATTTATTTCTATTTGGTTCTTGGAAGCTAGATATGAAAGTAAATGGTCTTTTGATATTCTTTATTAGAAATAGGAGCACGTTTTGATTAATGATCATAATAATAATGATAATAATGCGACTGCGTGGTAGAAGAAGAAAAATGTGTGCCATAAACTTGAAATTGTTTTCCACCAGAAATTGGCCCCGTGAATCAAAAGGACCTCCCCCGATATTTATGGTCCCTTCTAGTTAAGCGATTTCCTCGCAATTTGTTTCTCAATATTTCAGGCTACATCGGTTTTCTGGGCTTGACTGCGGGACCGTAAACGATGATGGGTGGGGGGGGGGGGGGGTTGGCTGCAAAATACGATATTGAAGACTCCTTCGGAAATAAATTCCCTTCTCCGATAGGGGGGAGAGAGAGAGAGAGAGAGAGAGAGAGAGAGAGAGAGAGAGAGAGAGGAAGTTATGTGATGTTCAATTATGAATTTTCTGGTTAGACGAGCGGTTAGTAGGAGGGCCCGTCGGAACTGTATCAGCCTTGCCACGAGGTGGGCTAAGCGTGTGGTGAACGCCCCTTTATTGTTTATTTGAAATATGATGGTAGGATGAGAGTGGAGGTGAATTACCAATAGGTGGAGCAAGATATGTTGCAGGATTTGTGAAAGAAGGTTGGGAGGAAACTGGGATTGTCTGTGTAAACCAAGGTTGGAGTGTAGGAAGGTGTTGAGCCAACTCTCCTCTATGATAGTGAAGTGTTGATGTTGGATGTGAATGAAGGACAGAGGTCGTGATAATATGAACTGGTATTACAGTATATGTGCTAAGGAAGAACTGAAAGGGTAGGAAATGTGGAGATATATCAGAATTTTTCAGGATTGTTGTGTCATGTGAAAAAAATGGAAAATTATAATTTACAAAAGGCGTTATGTTCCTCGTTGGACGAGTCGGTTACATGCTCGACTACCGTTCTCATGGTTCGGGTTCGATTCCCTGTTCTGCCAACAAGGAAACAGAGGAATTTATTTCTGGTGGTAGAAATTCATTTATCGACGTGGTTCAGATCCCGTAATAAGCTGTAGGTCCCGTTGCTAAGTACCCAATTGGTTCTTAGCCACGTAAAAATATCTAATTCTTCGGGCCAGCCCTAGGAGAGCTATTGATCAGCTCAGTGGTCTGGTTAAACTAAAATATACTTAACTTACAAAAGGCGTTTATAGCTCCGAAGTGTAAGGAGAAAGGAGCTGAGTACCTAGAAAAGGTTGGATATTGACGTAAGTTATCATTATCTTCAGATATATTGATTTTGGGGAAGGTTGATTTCAGTTATCGATTTTACCTTTGGTGATCACCCATTCAAGTAATGAGCGGTTCTAATGTTGCCAAATGTGTATAATAGTTAAATTTGTGAAGAAGATAATTTTCATTGCCACATCCTGATTATAAAGAGCGTCATCAGTGACTTGGGATGAATAGATTTGATTAAAATGATCGTGATGAAATAAAATAGTAAGGGGATTGAAAATCCTCCATGATTTAATCTCACAATGCGATTCCCTCATCAAAGTAGGTTATCGTATCTTGCCATGTAATTGGGGTCTTGTTCTCTGAACTTGATTTTTTATTTTTGTTGTTTTATAAAGATATGTGTCTGAAATAACGTGTTCTAGTTATAGCGCAGTTGTTGTTAACAGCGGCTCTTGCTCACATTAGGAACAGGAAAAGCAATAATTTTTAGATTTTATTCATGCCAGTAATTATTATTATGATTATTTCGGAAGGAGACCCTCTCGTAGACATGTTTTGTTAAAAATGACTGCTGCTTCAGTACTATTAATCTTGTAGAGAGTCTTCTTTATCTATCTGATGACGGCTTTCTCGTTGTCGCTTAAACTGGCGAGCAACGCACCAAAGGGCATGGTAAAATTCGGTTGAGTCATTTGGTTTATATTGCTTATACAATTCTAAGCAACAACGAGAAAGCCGTTATCAGAAAGATAGAGAAGACTCTCTACAAGATTAATAGTGCTGAAGCAGCAGTCATTTTTAATAAAACATATTATTATTATAATTATTATTATTATTATTATTATTATTATTATTATTATTATTATTATTATTATTATTATTATGTTAATAGTAATAATATAATAATACTTTGAGACTACAAGAGTGGCACTTCTAATCTCCCAAGTCCCGCCCGGTTAATTGTTCTTAAATGAGTCAAAGAAGTTGGACAGCTAAGTGGAGAGAGGCCGAAGGGAACGATCGGAAAATAAAGGCAGGAAGCGATGAAATAAGTCCGAGGGTGCGTGATGGTAATTGTTAATATCGTTTACAGTGCCCCACGCAGGGCACATTGTAGGCGTGATCCCCTTCCATCATGAGAACACGCCTACAATACTTACTCTTCAGGACAATCCGAGAGCCTTTGGAATTGATCAGGTTTACTATAGTAGATTCACATCAGCCTGCATTTGATGTCTAGGCCAGTCCCTTACGACGCTCTTGATTGGCTGTTGATAAGCCAATCAAAGGGCTGGAAGCTCTCAGTCTGTCTTTTGAGTTCACATAGGCAGGATGTATGTTCCACCTCTCCTGAGGGATACTTTTGAAAGACGTATCTCAAGAGAGGTGGAACATACATCCTGCCTATATGAACTTTCTCGAGAGACTGAGGGTTTCCAGCCTGTGACTAGCTTATCAACAGCCGATCAGGAGCGTCGTGAGGGACTGGCCTAGACATCAAATGCACGGTTGATGTGAATCTACTATAGCTGTGGTGCTTTCAGAATGTGGGAAGTCTGTGTCTTCCTCTCTGTTTCCTGAATTCATTAAGCACTGGAGATTGTGTAAACTCGCCAGGGAAGTAATTTTAGTACGAAAACTGATTACCCTCTCTCTCTCTCTCTCTCTTCTTCTTCTTCTTCTTCTTCTTCTTCTTCTTCTTCTTCTTCTTCTTCTTCTTCTCTCTGGGAGGTCATTCGCCCCTCCTTGCAGAGCAAATGAGGGAAGAATATAACTTTCTGCACTGATATCGGGACATTTCGCATAACCTGATTTATCCACTCTAACTTTGGCTTCCGTTTGCGAAGTGTTTGGTCTTCATTAATTTGCTGCTGAATTCAGATTGCAACACCTGTTGTTGCTGCTCCTCTTCTTTTCTTTTGCTGCGAAGTCCACGGGATTCCGCAACCGCTCTGGGAAGTCTGTTGCTGAATTTTATTGCGTGAAGAAAATTTTTTATTTTTTATTATTTTTTTTAAGTGGGAAATTTTTTTTAAGTGGGTGATGAATGCGTCATGAAATATTCCTGTTTTAATTTCTGATACAAAACTGGATAAATGTGCGTTGATGTGTCTTTTTATAGAAATAGAAAGATTGTGAAATTTGAAATAAACATGAAGGGCTTATCATAATGCTTATATATAAAAATCAATGTAACTATACAGACATTATATATATACATATACACGTATGCTTAAAAAATCACAGTAGATACAAGTGACTTCGTTAAATAAGCGAATACCACAGGATACTTTCTTTCCAACTGTATTTCATTCCTTCCTTGACAATGTCTTAGGAAAAACGAAAGTGCTTGGATTTCCGCCTATCATTTTCCTGTGGTATTCGCTTATATATATATATATATATATATAGATATATATATATATATATATATATATATATTATCATATATATATATATATATATATATATATATGTATGTATGTATGTATGTATATATGTATGTATGTATGTATGTATGTATTACACACTAAGTTTTTTCTTTCTTGTTGAATGGGAACATAAACTTAATTTTGATAGCTTTGATCTGTTGAGGGTGATATGATTCCGCTCTACTGACGTGGATGGGACTTTAGGATTTTGATTCCTCCCATCTGGGTCCCTTCTTTGAAGTTCTCGAAGTTTTGCAGTATCAAAGTGCCAAGGAGACAGAGGACATGAATAGTAAGAGAAATAATTGGCGTAATTATGGCTGGGTCGTTAGGACGAGGCCACAGAAAATGCCCTGTCATCTGTGTTGAGACCAGGTCACGACCCAACTCAAGGTCTCCTCTCTCTCTTTCTCTCTTGGCACTACTTCAAAGGTTGAAGGATTCTGATGTTTCTATTCGGAGTTCAGGAACTTGTCGTGAATACCGCATTCGTGCTCATTTCCGTATATTTAAAACTCCGCGATTTTATCCCATTTTTTTATATATTTGTGTTGACCTCCATATTCAGTTTTACTGAAAGCTCAGTGTGTATGTGTGTAAGGAAGGACATATAAATATATATATATATATATCTATATTATATAATATCTAATATATATATGTATATATATATATATGTATATAATATATAAGAAATAATTAATAATTAGTAATTATCTATAATATATATTAATATATAAATATTATATATATCATATAATATATATATATATATATATATAAATATATATATAATATATATATATAATTATATATATATATATATATATATATATAGATATATATATAATATAATATAATAATATATATTATAAATATAATATTATTATTAATAATATATATAATATATACACATATACGTACACATACATGTACGTTGTACTTATTATGTGCACTATGTAATATTTTATATCATGGTACCGAGCTTGATAATTCTTTTAAATTTAATTTTTTTTTATTATTTGATCTAAGTAACTTTGACTCATACGACTGTAATGTAAGCAGTAGTAGTATTAGTTTAGCGAATATTATTATTATTTGAACGATATATAATTGATTCACATCATTACAATGCAGTCAGTAGTATTTTTAGTGTATCCATTATTATTATTATTATTATTATTATTATTATTATTATTATTATTATTATTATTATTATTATTTATTATTATTATTATTATTATTATTATTATTGGAGAAACAAATCCACAGTTACGTAAATGTACATATATTTAAATTTAAAAACATCAAGGATAGCTTTCGGGAATCTGTTCGGTTCCCTTATCATCAGATTGTTAAGGGGAACCGAACAGATTCCCGAAAGCTATCCTTGCTGTTTTTAAATTTAGATAATTATTATTATTATTATTATTATTATTATTATTATTATTATTATTATTATTATTATTATTATTATTATTATTCTTTCTTTTTTTTCATCGGAAATCTGGTTCTAGAGCTTTCATTAAAAACGTCAAGTAATCTTTGGTGTTCATGGGAATGCGAAATACTGTTGCATGTGGCTAATCTCACTCAATCCCAGAGGACACATAATCTCCTTTTCCGCTTCAATACCGGGCGCTGGTTGAGCAATACCTTGTCAAGCCGTTGTAGCTTACTTGCATGATAGAGCTGACGGAAATGCAACGTGTATGTGCCGTTGGATGCTTTCGTTCAGTGCTTCTAAGTTTACTTTATGAAAGCACCTATATAAGAAACTGATGGGAGAGTGGCTATAGTAGATTCACATCACCCGTGCATCTGATGTCTAGGCAAGTCCCTTACGACGCACCGGATTGGCTGTTGATAAGCCAATCACAGGGCTGGAAACTCTCAGTCTCGCTCGAGAGTTCACATAGGCAGGATGTATGTTCCACCTCTCCTGAGGGATACGTCTTTCAAAAGTATCCTTAAAGAGAAGTGGAACGTACATCCTACCTATGTGAACTCTCGAGCGAGACAGAGAGTTTCCAGCCCCATGATTGGCTTATCAACAACCAATCAGGAGCGTCGTAAGGGACAGGCGTAGACATCAGATGCACGGGTGATGTGAATCTACTATAGTGTGGTTTAGAAGTGGGCCTGAGACAAGGTGGTTGTCTGTGCCCCTGATAGTTTAGAATGTGGAATACCTTATGTTTGCAGATGTATATTATATATATATATAGATATATATATATATATATATATATATATATCATATCACAATCCCGTGGTTCATATACATATATCGAGCTACAAATGTCCTCTAGTATCTAATTCGCTCTACCTCGGAGTTGATATATTTTCATATATGTTAACCGAAGGGAATTTTTGAGTCGATAAGAAATTCTCCTTTGGTTAATCATATATGAAAATATAATAATACCGAGGTAGAGCGAATTAGATATTAAAGGACATTGGTAGCTTGATGTGTTATATATATATAATAGGATATATATATATATATATATATATATCTTATATGTATATCATATATATGTATGTATATCTTATCTATATCTATATCTTTATAATATATATAAGTATATATATAATATACAATATATGTATGTATATATATATTATATAAGTATATAATATATACATATATATGTATGTATATATATATATTATATATATAGATTATTTACTTATATATATATATTATCTTATTATATATATAAATGAGTCGTTTAAGAAAGGTTAAGCGAGTCTCAGACTAGGCTAAGTAAGGAATGTAAGATAATGTTTGCTCGATGTTGGGAATAGGTGTAATGTTTTTATAGAAGCCATTATTGGATTACATCGAAAAATGATTGAACCAACTCCCCATTAAGGCTGCCAAGTGTTCATGTTGAACGTAAATATAATAAGAATGTGAACTTGTTGAGATGTCTTGTAATTTGTACTGTATTTGGAATAAGTTGTGAAGTTGAGATGAGTAAGTTTGTGTGCTACATTTGAAAGATTAAGAGATTGGAAGTGCGTCAATATGTAAAAATTATTGGAAGATTAACATAGGTGAATGATGGACTATAGTGTTCTGACATGGTTCAATCACATGAAGAGGATGGAGAATGACAGTTTAGTGTAAAGAGTGACGTATGAATTTGTAATAACTATGACGTCCATAACAGGTTGCGAACTCAAATTCCGCACGTCATAATAATGCTATTCACGTAGGGGGCAGTGCCGTCAGTGCACCTCGTGCTGGGCACTCTAGGCATTGCTTAATGTTCTTTGCAGCGTCCCTTCGGCCCCTTAGCTGCAACCCCTTTCATTCCTTTTACTATACCTCCGTTCATATTCTCTTCCATCTTACTGTCCACCCTTTCCTAATAGTTAATTCAGTGCGACTGCGAGGTTTTTCCTGTTAGGCCTTTCAAATTATATATTTAATACATTACATATGTATATATATACACATACGTATATATTAGGTATATTTCCACATATGTATATAATACACACACACACACACACACACACACACACACACATATATATATATATATATATATATATATATATATATATATATATATATATATATACTCTGTTTTTTCCATCTGTCCATCTGCCTGTGGTGTTTTCGCATGGTAACACTGCGTACCGGGCTTTAAATAGTTACGCTATGTGTAAGTTTTAGGTAAAAAGGATATCTGGGTGTACATTTGCAACGGAAAAGTGTTTTAATAATTTACTCTATGCGAATTACACCGTTAATATTCGAAATAGGATATTATTTAAAGCCCGGGACGCAGTGTTACCATGCGCAAACACCACAGGCGGATGGACAGATGGAAAAAAACAAGAGTATAGTCATACTTCCTTCATCTCAAACTAATTTACAGTACTCATATAAAGGCGCAGCTTTAGTGTCTTGAGTAAGCGTTGGCCTCTTTGCTGTGATACTGACTGTCTCTGAACCAAAAAGCCACAGAAGCGTAGGCGGGGATAGTCGTTCTCGAGCGCAGCTCGCATTTATTTTTTTTTCTTATTATGATATCATATTTCCTCGAGTTGTCAAGCTTATC
This sequence comes from Macrobrachium nipponense, assembly GCF_015104395.2. Classification (NCBI taxonomy): domain Eukaryota; kingdom Metazoa; phylum Arthropoda; class Malacostraca; order Decapoda; family Palaemonidae; genus Macrobrachium; species Macrobrachium nipponense. The sequence continues at coordinate 14,854,394 of NC_087212.1, forward strand.
TTGGCCCATAAATGGCTTCCATGGAAGAACGGAGTGCGAATTGCGAGATGTCTGCTGAGTGTGGATTTTATTTGTTTATTTTTTTAGGGGGTCTGAGAGAGAGAGAGAGAGAGAGAGAGAGAGAGAGAGAGAGAGGGGCACTTTCGGGATGTTCAACTTGGTGTGGATTTGGTAATGGACCAAAGCCATAATACCATTCTCCTTGCAGTGTAATAAATTTTTTATTTATTTATTACTTTATTGATTTCTTTTTTCTTTTTTTAATGAGTACGATCTCCTGTTTCTGTACTTCCCTTCATTTCCTCTTACTTCTTCCTAATGAGCACCATATTCTTTGGAAGCTTGAATATCATGTCAGTGGAGTGGTCCCTTCTTCCCTATGAATAAGTTTCATCTGATGAATAATAATATATATATATAGTGATAATAATAAGCAAATGGAAGCGGGCTATTTAAAGATGTTAGTTTATGAAGTTATTTCTCAGGGATTTTGTTTTATTTGTTAAGATACTGAGGAATACAATTTGTGTGTTGAATACTTATCTTGTATCTTAAACAGTGTAGTAAAAGTTCGAAAAGATGGAGTTCTTTTAACGGCACATTTAAGATTGAGCTATGTAGGAAATATAGTTCAGATATTGAGGGTATTTATTTGCTGTTGCAAATTAGTCTAGGGCGCTCCCTCTTCCTGCGTGTGTGTTTGTACTGCCATTCTACCACTATGTATCATTTTTCCCCATGTTTATATGCATCAAGAGTTTGGTGATTTGAAGGATGCACAAACACAAAGTATATAATGTATATAATGTATATGTTATATATATCTTTATATGCATATGCATATACGATACTTTACAAGAAACATATATTTTAAATAACTGCAGAAGGGTTTTGCCTTATTGTGGATTGTATCCTCATATACATATACACTTACATGCATACATATATATAAATATATATTTATATAAATATATATATATATATATATATATATATATATATATATATTATATATATATATATATATATATTACTATATAAATGCATACACGCAGCAAGGTTCGTAAGCCAATAAAAAAGAAATAAAATAGCATGAAGGGAAAGGGAAGTATGATGGTAAACTAGATCTAAAATAAAAAAAAAAAAAAAAAAAAAAAATTAATCGACGCATAGAGCGCTCCTCCCAGCCGAGAGAATGGCCTACTATACTCGTTGGAAAATTAGTCTAAAAAAGGAGGACTCGTTAAAGTAGCTTTCCTCAGTAAACTTCGGAGCATCGACGGGAAAATGGATCGGAAGACCCGTAGGGGCGGGGGGCACGGGTGGGTGTGGGGGGGGGGGGGGGGGGGGGGGGGGGGGGGGGGGGGGGAGATTTCCCTCAAGAGGGACGAGGGGAAAATATGAGGTTTTGTTCCATAGGGAAATCGTGGGCGGATTATCTTATTCTCGTTCGTTGGGGAAGTTTTAGGTAGAAATTCCCTCGGTCGTATTACGGTATGACTTGTGGAGCTGGGTCGGCCTCTCTCTCTCTCTCTCTCTCTCTCTCTCTCTCTCTGTAATATATATATATATTATATATATATTATAATATATATGTATATATATTTATATATATATATATATATGATATATATAATGTATATGTGTGTATGTGTGTGTGTGTGCATTTATGTATGTAATAAAAGGATCCCTTAAAAATAAAAAACAACCAAAAAAAGGGTAGAGATTTTAACGTTATATTTCGAAGGCAACTGTCCTCCTGAGCTGTCAGTTGTCCTTCGAAATATAAGGCTATAATGTCTACGCTTTTGATGTGTTTTTTATGGGCTTTTTTATTTTTTTTTTATTACATGGAATTCTGTTATAACAGAAAATATTTTGCAGTCATATATATATATATATATATATATATATATATATTCATTTATCTATATATATATATATATATATGTATATATATATACACATATATATATATCATATACATATATCCTAATATTTAGTTTTTGATTTCCGGATTATGTATATGTAT